>NC_140182.1:50536828-50745477 GCF_963971535.1 Notolepis coatsorum
TCTCTTTGGCCTGTTCCCTCTGCAAACCCTGCAATACAAGCACATTGCATCTTTATGGTAATGCCCTGCAATACGCCTCAAGCTAGCATGCATAGACCTTTGTTATCATTACTATAATTCCCATTCTCACTCCAGTCCTCATTACACTGTTGAAACCGCTTGCTGGTTGGATATAAACAACCTCTTGTATTTTGTTTCGCCGTGGCCTTGATGCTAATACACCAAACTTTGTCTAAATACACACACACAGAGCGACGGAGAGCGTCTGATGAAAGCTAACGCAGGAGAGCTGTCGAGATGAATGATCAATAAAGAGCACTTTGTACTATGGAATCGAGGAGAAAGCGCTTAATTGGGCAATGCCTGTATTAATGTCTCTCGTTCAGAAGTCTACGTCTAAATCTGGTTCCTTTGGAAGAAGAGGAAAATGATGTGTAACAGTAATGTGTATCCGCCAATATATTAAGGTGTTAAGAACTTTAAAGTCGTTAACTCTTCTGATAGACAGATATTACCGAGCGATTAGGGGGGGGAAAGTGACACATTGTCATAGTTGTTTTTTAAAGGCCCAATCTGTGATTTTGTTTTGACCATATCAATATGGGGTGCATTGCCATTCTGGTTTGACCTGTAGATGGAAAGTATGCTATATGGAACTTTCTTGATGCAGTGTAAATGAGAATCTGTTGTAAACAAACCTTTTACAGACACAAAGTACAACGAATACAATTGAGTACCTCAGACGAAGAACCATATAACTCTGTATTGTCTAAATATGGTAAGTTAGAGTGTTGTGTTCACTCGTAGTTAAAGACAGTAAAGGTTGAGTACTTTATTATCTAAAGATGGTAAGTCAGAGTGTTGTGTTCACTCGTAGTTAAAGACAGTAAAGGTTGAGTACTTTATTATCTAAAGATGGTAAGTCAGAGTGTTGTGTTCACTCGTAGTTAATGACAGTAGAGGTTGAGTACTTTATTATCTAAAGATGGTAAGTTAGTGTTGTGTTCATTCATAGTTAAAGACAGTAGAGGTTGAGTACTTTATTATCTAAAGATGGTAAGTTAAAGTGTTGCGTTCATTTGTAGTTAACACTTTGATCGCCATGGTTAAATTCATAATTTAACATCCCTAGCCAGCTCTATTTGTCTATGGAGAAGTTCCCCTTCTTTGCAGGGCTATAACTTTTTAAATTGTATTGCTAAATTGACATTATTATGGCCCATTCAATGTCCTATATATTGTTGGGTGTAGCAACGTTATACTTTTTCATTCACATATTCATACTAAAATATGGTCTAAAGTATAAGTATGTTTTTATCGTTTTCTGCAGCTTTCTCCAGAACTTGATTTATAGCCCCAAATGCATTATATTGATGATGAAATACAGTTTGATAGCGATCGGTGCCAGATAAAAAAATTCAACTGGACGTACTTCTAGACGTTACTACGTATCATCTGATGTTGACCGGATGGGCGGGGGGTCGTTTATAATTCCGTGGGCAACGTTATATTATTCATCTAGGGTGGGTCATATGATCATCAGATCAGTTAGTATAGAAGACGTTAGAAAATAACATTGAAACTCACCATACCTTCCTCGCGGCGTTGGGCGATCATCTTGGAGTAGACATTTTGCTATTATGGGATGTTGATCTAGATGAACCATTTCCAGGTTGTATAATACTATATACATCCAAATAACGTTGTTTATTGAGTTAGGGCGAGCGATTGATTATCCAGTGTGTCGAGATGGAGTCCGGCTAACGATCGCGAGTGCCCGGACGAAATATGGATGAGCACTTCCTGTTTGGCGCGTCACTTCCTGTTGGCCGATCTGCCGATCGGCCACCAGATGGCGCTCTTGAACCGTTAGACAGTTGAGTGGAGCTCAGCAGTATATCTCAGGTCCCCGGAGGAGAAATATGATTTCGATCACAGATTTTTGAAATATTGATATCAAAGACGTGTTACGGCGTCTTCGGCAGAATGAGCATGGCGGGGAAAGACGAGTTACGGCGTTCCCGGCGATTAAAGTGTTAAAGACAGTAGAGGTTGAATATTTTATTATCTGGTAAGTTAGAGTGTTGCGTTCATTTGTAGTTAAAGACAGTAGAGATTGAGTACTTTATTATCTAAAGATGGTAAGTCAGAGTGTTGCGTTCATTCGTAGTTAAAGACAGTAGAGGTTGAGTACTTAATTACCTAAAGATGGTAAGTCAGAGTGTTGCGTTCATTCGTAGTTAAAGACAGTAGAAGTTGAGTACTTTCTTGTGCTATATCACATTCACATTCACCAAGTGATTTGGAATGACTATATAACTGCAAATACATGGCCTGTCCAAAATAATTTCAAAACTCAAAAGTCTAATTGTTCTTCAGTGCAAAGTTGAATAAAAAACAAACTCAAATGTACATTTTCTACGTGTTATTTTTGCGGTGGACCGACCCATCCCTTGACATTTGGATCACTGGGTGGTACTGCAGTGGTGCAAGTGACCTCCTATAGACCTATAGATTACCGCACAGCGAGGGAAATGCGTGCAACATGGACCTTGGCTGCCTTGTGTGTCCGTATAACAAGAGTGCTCAGCACCAGGACTCTCCAAATCATACGTAATGGTAATTGTGGAGTGATTGGCATGGCTTGTGCCGTACAGCCTCGTGTCCCACTCTCACAGCCTCTCTCCTTGGAGCACCCTCATTGTTACCCTGCCTTTTAGCACCTTTGTCCCCCCGCCTCCCCCAGGACCTCACAGCTCTGCACTAGCAGATGAGTCCCTGTCTGTGACAAAAGGGTCCCTGCGCCCAGCCTCATTTGATGCAGTGACGACCCCCTCCCACACTCCACCACCTCCTCACTCCCCCTGTGCTCCGCCATCCACTCACACACACACACGCACGTGCACTCACACACACACACACACACACACACACACACACACACACACACACACACACACACACACACACACACACGCACATACACACACACACACACACTCACACAGAGCACTCACACAGAGCACTCCCACACCACCTCCTGTGAGATGAAATGTTCCGTTTAGCAGAGGAGGATGTGGGGGTCAGGACCCAGGGGTGCAGCTTTTAGGAGACAAATAAACATCAGGCTAGGAGAGGAGTGATGTCTTGTTTACACATTAGCAAGCCTTTAGCCAGTCTCACTGCATCTCTCCAGTGGCAGCTTGAAAACCTGCTCTTCCCCCTTCTGCTGTCCTCCCCGCTCACTCCTCGTACGGGACTATGTAGGCTGGCCGGGACCAAGCCGCTCCTCGTACGGGACTACAGGATGTAGGCAGGACTATAGGAGGTATAGGCTGGGACTATAGGAGGTATAGGCTGGGACTATAGGATGTAGGCTGGGACTATAGGATGTAGGCTGGGACTATAGGAGGTATAGGCTGGGACTATAGGATGTAGGCTGGGACTATAGGATGTAGGCTGGGACTATAGGATGTATAGGCTGGGACTATAGGATGTAGGCTGGGACTATAGGATGTAGGCTGGGACTATAGGATGTATAGGCTGGGACTATAGGATGTAGGCTGGGACTATAGGATGTAGGCTGGGACTATAGGATGTAGGCTGGGACTATAGGATGTATAGGCTGGGACTATAGGAGGTAGGCTGGGACTATAGGATGCAGACCCGGCGCCATGGGCGGGCATTGGGGGGCCTGGCCCGCCCACTGAGTCAGCTGTGCCCACCCTGAGGAAAAAAAATGTTTTTTTTTTTTTTTTTTGTCAATCAAAGTAGACTATCCAAATGCTTAGCCCTAGTGGGCACTGATGTCAACAACAACACTACTGAAGCTAGCACGGCACTCTGTGAGAATTCGTTTTCTACCCTCAAGAACATCTTTACAGAACATCGCCTAAGTATGCTTCATCGACGCAAGGCCAATTTAATTCAGTTGGCATTTGAGAAGGACTTAACAAAAAAGTTCAGGAATGAGTGGAGGGGCAGTGTTTTAAGAAGATTTCACTCTGTCCCCAAACGCCGCTTGCCGCTCTACTAATGATGGTGAGTAGCCTGTGGAGGAATTTTGTTTGCTTTTTTATGCACTTTATTTTTGTCAGTTCAGTTCAGTTTGTCAGTGAATTCAGAAGTGTTGAATAAATGGAGACTTTTCAAAGATATAGAATAGAATAGAATATAAATGTATTATCCTGAGGGAAATTTGACACTCCAAATCACTCAACATTAAACATTTAGACAGAACAAGTCACCAATAAGAATAACAAAACAAATGGCCTAAGAATAGAATAAAATGAAATAGAATAAAAATAGAATAAAAGATACAGTAAATAAATACAGTAAAAATATACTGAAGTCTACAGTAGGTGTAATATTGCACAGTGCTGTTTAAAAAGTAAGAGTCCAGGAAGATGGTAACTGTCACTCTTTGCTCAGTGATGCAGTGAGGCACAGTGATGCATTGTATAGTCTGATGGCTGTCGGAATGAAGGACTTCCTGTGCCGTTCAGTGCTGCATTTAGGTAGTGTGAGCCTATAACAATACATGCTCCTCCTGTCAGCCAAGTCTGTGTATAGTGGGTGGGAGGGGTTTTCCCTGATGGCCTGGAGCTTAGCAAGGGTCCTCCTCTCCGCCACCCTCGCTAGGGCGTCCAGCTACACCCTAACCACGCTATTGGCCTTCCTGACCATCTTATCCAGCCTGTCTGTGTCCCCTGCTCTCAGTCCGCTGCCCCAGCAGGTCTGTTATATATATATCCGTTCAGTCTGTTTTTGTATAAGTGAATGTTCTTAAGATAGAGAAATTTGATTTTTCAATTGCCTCTCTGCTGTTTAGTTCAGCACCGTGGGCAACGCCAAGCAAGCCACAGCGCCGTTGTCCCAGCTGAAACGTATAAAAGGGAACCTGTGTTGAAAAACCATTGTGCCCCCCCGAGAACATTTTATGCCCCCCCACTAATTTGTTTCTGCAGCCTGGTCTGATAGGATGTATAGGCTGGGACTATAGGATGTAGGCTGGGACTATAGGATGTAGGCTGGGACTATAGGATGTATAGGCTGGGACTATAGGATGTAGGCTGGGACTATAGGATGTAGGCTGGGACTATAGGATGTATAGGCTGGGACTATAGGATGTAGGCTGGGACTATAGGATGTATAGGCTGGGACTATAGGATGTAGGCTGGGACTATAGGATGTATAGGCTGGGACTATAGGTGTATAGGCTGGGACTATAGGATGTAGGCTGGGACTATAGGATGTATAGGCTGGGACTATAGGATGTATAGGCTGGGACTATAGGATGTATAGGCTGGGACTATAGGTGTATAGGCTGGGACTATAGGATGTAGGCTGGGACTATAGGATGTAGGCTGGGACTATAGGATGTATAGGCTGGGACTATAGGATGTAGGCTGGGACTATAGGATGTATAGGCTGGGACTATAGGTGTATAGGCTGGGACTATAGGATGTAGGCTGGGACTATAGGATGTATAGGCTGGGACTATAGGATGTATAGGCTGGGACTATAGGATGTAGGCTGGGACTATAGGATGTAGGCTGGGACTATAGGATGTATAGGCTGGGACTATAGGATGTATAGGCTGGGACTATAGGATGTATAGGCTGGGACTATAGGATGTATAGGCTGGGACTATAGGATGTAGGCTGGGACTATAGGATGTATAGGCTGGGACTATAGGATGTAGGCTGGGACTATAGGATGTAGGCTGGGACTATAGGATGTATAGGCTGGGACTATAGGATGTATAGGCTGGGACTATAGGTGTATAGGCTGGGACTATAGGATGTAGGCTGGGACTATAGGATGTATAGGCTGGGACTATAGGATGTATAGGCTGGGACTATAGGTGTATAGGCTGGGACTATAGGATGTAGGCTGGGACTATAGGATGTATAGGCTGGGACTATAGGATGTATAGGCTGGGACTATAGGATGTATAGGCTAGGACTATAGGTGTATAGGCTGGGACTATAGGATGTAGGCTGGGACTATAGGATGTATAGGCTGGGACTATAGGATGTAGGCTGGGACTATAGGATGTATAGGCTGGGACTATAGGATGTATAGGCTGGGACTATAGGTGTATAGGCTGGGACTATAGGATGTAGGCTGGGACTATAGGATGTATAGGCTGGGACTATAGGATGTATAGGCTGGGACTATAGGATGTAGGCTGGGACTATAGGATGTAGGCTGGGACTATAGGATGTATAGGCTGGGACTATAGGATGTATAGGCTGGGACTATAGGATGTATAGGCTGGGACTATAGGATGTATAGGCTGGGACTATAGGATGTAGGCTGGGACTATAGGATGTATAGGCTGGGACTATAGGATGTATAGGCTGGGACTACATGATGTAGGCAGGACTATAGGATGTAGGCTGGGACTATAGGATGTAGGCTGGGACTATAGGATGTAGGCTGGGACTATAGGATGTAGGCTGGGACTATAGTGTCATACTGTCATGCACTTGTCCTAATAAACTAACCTACACTGTAGCACTCAACACTTGGATGAACATTGTTACTCAGCTGATAGAGTTGTGCTCTTCCTGATGGCTTGTCGTACAGAACTTGTAAGTCGCTTTGGATAAAAGCGTCAGCTAAATGACTAAATGTAAATGTAAATGTATAGGCTGGGACTATAGGATGTATAGGCTGGGACTATAGGATGTATAGGCTGGGACTATAGGATGTAGGCTGGGACTATAGGATGTATAGGCTGGGACTATAGGATGTGGGACAATAGGATGTATAGGCTGGGACTATAGGATGTATAGGCTGGGACTATAGGATGTATAGGCTGGGACTATAGGATGTATAGGCTGGGACTATAGGATGTATAGGCTGGGACTATAGGATGTATAGGCTGGGACTATAGGATGTAGGCTGGGACTATAGGATGTATAGGCTGGGACTATAGGATGTATAGGCTGGGACTATAGGATGTATAGGCTGGGACTATAGGTGTATAGGCTGGGACTGTATAGGCTGGGACTATAGGATGTATAGGCTGGGACTATAGGATGTATAGGCTGGGACTATAGGTGTATAGGCTGTGACTATAGGTGTATAGGCTGGGACTATAGGATGTATAGGCTGGCCGGGACCAAGCCCTGGTCGTTAATGATACATTTGGATTTCGGTGAGGATCCGCCGACAAGTAAGTGGCTTTCATGGCTCTCTCTCACACGCAGCGTCTCTCTCCAGTCCAAATGATGGCCTGGCCCTGTCGAGGAATGTTGTTGGAATATTTTAGAATGATTATTCAACAACACTTTCTCTTATCTTTTATTGTCTCCTATCAAACCGTGCATCTCTCTCTCTCTTTCTCTCTCCTTTTCTCTCGCAATCCTGCTCCCTCAGTAGTGTCATAAGATTACACACACAGGTTTACACACACACACACACAAGCTGCATCTTTCCAACACCATCTAATGAGGTGATGACCAACCGCTTGTTATAATTGCTTTAGTCTCCTTTTAATTTTCAAGCTTATTAATCATATGTAGAGTTATTTAAGAATGCATAAATTAATCTTAGATTAAAAAGCCTATCAGAGCCTCAAAACAATTAAAGAGTAAGGTAAGATTTCCCTTGGGCTGCCTCTTTTATTTTAATGGAGTGTTCAGGTGATTATCATACTTTGATGTAACACTGTGATTAATGCAGACACACTTTTAAATGAGTTTTTCTTTTTCTCATGAAAAGGTGCATGGTGTAAGCATGTAGCAGACGATGACCTCACTGACTACTCCCATTCCTCTGACTGCTATTAGTACAATCATAATGGACCAGTAGCAACATGGCACTGGTCTCATTCACTAGACTGTATAATCCAGTACCATGCAAGGTACACACACACACACACACACACACACACACACACACACACACACACACACACACACACACACACACACACACACACACACACACTGATTAACAAAAAACAAATACAAACTCACACGAATGCACATGCATATCACACATGCACCGAAAAACTAAAAAACAAATACAAACTCACACAAACACTCTCTCTCTCTCTCTCTCTCTCTCTCTCTCTCTCTCTCTCTCTCTCTCTCTCTCTCTCTCTCTCTCTCTCACACACACACACACACACACACACTAACTTAACCAATTATCTTTCGTTTTTCTAATTAATTAATTAATTAATATATTGATGTGTTCCTATATTATATAATGTTTTAATAATTTACATTGTTGTAAATACCATACAATTAAAAGCAACATGATTTTAATTTCGTTATAATGTCCAAAATAATGTATTTTATATTTCTGGCTATTGGATTGTTTATGATGATGTGAAACAGGCGACCGATTGAAGCATAATGACTCCTGCCATGAGCTCCGCTATTTGAGGAAGACGGCAAGCGATTTTAATTTTCTGGGGATTAGGCTATGTTTTGTGTTGAGTTACACGTATTAAGTTCAGTTGGATATTGAATTCCCTATGTATTTCTCAAACTGTACTTTTACTCTTATAGTATACATTCAGATTCAAATTCTTGAATGCCTATTTATTGTAACGAATAACCGATAGGGCATACAGACCCTCATCTGCACCCTTGTTTTCACTGTTTATTTTTTCTCATATTTTTCTATTCAGAATTAATTATATTGTTTACACTGTTTATTTGTTCGCATATTTTTATATTCAGATCTAATTGTATTGGCCATATTTATGTATTTCTACTATTACCCTGCCCATACCATACCTCCCCTTCCCCTACCCTATAGCTGCTGTAATACCCGAATTTCCCTAAGGGGATCAATAAAAGAATATCTTATCTTATCTTACACTGTATTTTCATTTAGCTATCCACAATACACAACCCATCAGAAGCACGGTTTTAAGCTGTAAACCCAAGGTGGACTAATGATTGCCACCGAAAAGGCCTAATATTCAGCCTATACAGCATGAATTACGAGACCGTGCCTCTTATAAGTTATAAGTGCTTTAAAACTATAGAATTTGACAAAAACAATGATTTAATTTCTTTATTGGTCAGTTTTTCCTTTGGGTAGCTATAATCAATTATGCAACCAATTCAAACGGCTTTTCCCTCCTCATCAATAAAATATTGGCCCTAAGGTTTTCGACTACAACAGGTGAAGCAGTGGGTGCTTGCATGCTTCAAAACGAAAATTAGATATGGACTTGGCTATTTATTTCTGAAATTGGTATATACGCATATAACAGACGAATGGGCTCCTATCAGCAGGCTATCCAAATCAATGGCGTATAGGCTATCACCTATATCATCTTACTGTTTGGATGTTTAAAAGGTGTAAATAATTACAGGACAATTTGTAATTATTGCAGGAGAATAGGAAAGTATCTCTCGCCCATTGAAGTCATTGGACCAGTGGGAGTGTGTCCGATTACCTTCATCAATATTGCATGAAGGCAGGGGGCTTCATATCCACGCGTGCCAACTGAAAATTATTCCCAAGGCTTTATTTGCCTTTCAAAAGTTATAGCTAGGCTATCAGTTTCATCTCCTATCAACACACACCAAAGAAACGGCTGAGCACAGAACGATCTGTTGAGCAGCTGGTCATTGTCAAAATGCATGTAGGCGAGGCGTGTAACTTGAAAACTGTGCATCCGTGGGAACCCAGCACATGATCGAGGCCTGCGCAACGCATTCATCACCAGACTGAAGGTCCTTATACAATGTTTCTTGGGTCCCCGCTGTTTTTAGCAAAGTGCCAAATCCCACTGCTGCCGCTCGCTTCATGCATATCTACAGGCTAATTTTCGACAACAATGCGTTTTTTTAATTGGAAATCGGTGCATCCCCGAGAGAAAATAATTAAATGCAATATTTACCGGACAGAAAGAAAATGCCTCTTAACACAAATATTTGTGAAATAGTGGTTTGATTCATTTCAGCTTATTTTGAGGATCCACGTGGCTATTTTTCGTTTGTTGTTGATAACAAAAAATAATAATTTAAGTCTGACATTCATCCATACAATTTAATAAACACGTCCCCCCTTTTGTTCTCCTCGTTCCAATCTTGATAGGCCTATATTTATGAAAAGGGAGGAAAAAGTGGGAGAGGATTGGTCGCGAATCCATAGTTAATGTAGGCTGCTGCCTGTGTGAGTGGGAGTGCCTTGCCATAAGTTTTGCTGTCACTCGATCGCTGTGGAAAGCCTGGTGCACGTCGTGGAGGAGGGCTGTACTAACCTGGACACTATTCGCGCACCACAAACCACGCGCACACAGCGCGAGCGCAGAGCAAAGGACACGCGTCCGGAGGAAGGTGGTACAGCGAGAAATGCGTCAGGGCAAAGCGATCATCATTTCGACAAACTGGACTTCCGCTTAGCCTCGCTTGTTCCCAGTTTTCTTCTTTAACGCCGGAGGAGAGCTCCTCGCGGAGCATTAAAGGTGAGTTTCGAGAGACCTCGACCTTTGTCGTCTGTATGTTTCCATGTTGTGTACTTGAAGTGCAAAGAATGACACGCATGAGCGTCCAATAGCCTACACGTAGGCCTGTGCAATTAATAATGCAATAAATTAAATTATAATCATAAATTATTTTTTGAAACACCGTACGCCCTATATAGGCTATGTGCTGTGTCATTGCTGTGTTAACATCGGAGGAGCTAAATCTGAAGCTTGGTTTAGTCTAAAGGAAATTAGGTCCTTTCCTCGTGCATGGCTAATGATGTTACCCTGTTCAGCGAGCCTTGCGGGGCTGCTCCACTCTGCTCAGTTTAGCACAGATAAAGGTCAGCTTTTAGATTTACTATGCGATTCGTATGCTCCCAAAACAATCGTTTATTTAAAGTTAGAATGTATACATAGTCTACTTCAGCATACAATGAAAGTATAGGTTTGTATATTTGCTCCCTTAGAAATAAAAGACTAACGCTTACAGGCCTATAATTGTCTTCCTATAGGGCATGTATTCGTTTGACAGACGTGTTTGGCTAATATCAACCATGCATTGTCTTTGACACACGCAGGCTTCCAGGGATGGAGTCGGTACCTGCGGGACGAGACCCAAGCTCTTCGCCAAGCTCCAAACAAGAACTGCCTTACCCCATCACCAACCTCAAACCCAACCAAGTCAGTGAGACCATCCTGTATGGAATACCCATCGTGTCTTTGGTGATAGATGGTCAGGAGAGACTTTGTCTTGCGCAGATATCTAACACTCTGCTGAAGAATTATAGCTATAATGAGATACACAACCGGCGCGTGGCACTTGGGATCACCTGCGTCCAGTGCACCCCCGTCCAGCTGGAAATCCTGAGGCGCGCCGGGGCGATGCCAATTTCCTCCAGACGCTGTGGGATGATAACTAAACGTGAGGCGGAGAGACTTTGCAAATCGTTCCTGGGAGCTCACAGCCCCCCTAAACTTCCGGAGAATTTTGCATTCGACGTGTCCCACGAGTGTGCCTGGGGAAGTAGAGGTAACTTCATTCCAGCTCGATACAACAGTTCTAGAGCTAAGTGCATCAAGTGCTCCTATTGCAACATGTATTTTTCTCCAAATAAGTTCATATTTCACTCGCATCGCACGCCGGAGTCGAAGTATACACAGCCGGACGCGGCTAATTTCAACTCTTGGAGGAGACATCTCAAACTGTCCGATAAAAACTCGCCGGATGAAATAGCGCACGCGTGGGAAGACGTGAAGGCCATGTTTAACGGGGGCAGTCGCAAGAGGACGCTGCCGACGGGCAGGTCAGAGGGCGCCTCCATATTAAAATCGCACGGATCCAACCTCCCCCGCAGAGACTCGCCCGAAATCCCTCCCAAAATTCTGCGTTGCGAGGATAATAGAGGTATGAATATGACGAGCACGCGCAGCTATCCTGTCATCCCGGTGCCCAGTAAAGGCTTTGGAATGCTGCAGAAGATCCCGCCACCTCTCTTCCCGCACCCCTACGGGTTCCCAGCCTTCGGTCTCTGTCAGAAGAAAGAAGACGGTATAATGGGAGATCAGAGCAAGACCAACCTCTCGAGTGTCCTCTGGCCAGGTACCAAGGACAGCGCCTATCATCCCTTCCCTATGTTTTGGCCTACAGCAGGCAGTCTACCCATGCCACCCTACGCCCAGTCCCAACCCAAACCGCCCTCTGACATCCTGTGTCCTCCCAGACAGAACGACATGGACATATCCGAGCAGAGTGGACGCAGCACTCCAAAAGACAGCACTGTTGACAGTGAGCGATGCTCCAGCACTCAGTCTACGCGTAATGAAGAAGACAAGTCCGGGGACGAGGCAAGGCCAATGGAGGGGATGACCCTTGTTCCGCGGAAAATCAGCTACGTGTCTGCATTCAGGCCTGTTATCAAAGATGCCGACAGTATTGCCAAACTGTATGGCAACAGGGGCGCTTATAACGGCTCCCGCACGGGTTACTTATCCCCCGATTTCTTAAGCGAGAGCTCCAGCTACCGTTCCATGTCCCCGTGCGTGGACAGCGAGGGCGAGCCAGATGTGGACGTGGAGACAAATAAGTCACCGGAGGACGAGGACTCACGTCCGCTGCCCTCCGTGGCTCCCCGGACTCCACCTGGTCTGGGCCTGACTCACACTGTCTCTCCGAATGATCCGGAATCCAAAACGGTGCCTGCAGAAGCCTCTCTTGTCGACTCCCAAAGAATGAACTTGCATGTGGCACAATCGTCAGAGAGAGAAATACAAAGCAAGCTGTTGCCAGAGAGTCATATAGCCACGTCTTTTGGTGAAGTAAGTGAATTATGCAGTCTTGACCATTCAAAACAAAAGATTTATAGATTTTTCTTTTCCTTTAATTTAATTTAATTTAATTCTTTCTTTCTTTCTTTCTTTCTTTCTTTCTTTCTTTCTTTCTTTCTTTCTTTCTTTCTTTCTTTCTTTCTTTCTTTCTTTCTTTCTTTGGTGCAAGTGGGTTGTATCCTGCCTGCTAGACATCATTTATTAGACTCGTATTAATTGCTGATAGCTCAAAGAATGGATGATTCATTCCTTTTAGGTCTATACACCGGAGAGGAGTGAGCTGCAACAAAGAAACAGTCCGTATCACTTCAGACCTGCGAATTATCACAGTGGATCGGTGACATCGAATGGTTAGACATCATTGTTGTTCTTAATAGTTCGATATTGTGTCTGTCTAAATCCAAGAAGGGAAACATATCTGTTTGTTTGTTTGTTTGTTTTTTAAAGATGAAAGTGCAAGTAAAGAAGAGCCATCCTCTACCGTGGAAGAGATAGAAACTAAATCGTTTAATGAACAAAGCAACGAGGATAGCCAGCGAGAACCTGACGAGGGTAAGTTAGACCGAGTTTAGCAACTATACCTTGAACGATTATAGGCTTATTTTCTGTGGTGTCTGCTTTCGCCACTTATTGTAGTAGCACATTAGGCCTATAGCCCACAGCCATGTAGCCTAATGTTGTGTCTGTGTGTAGGCTATTCAGGCGATGAAGCGACAGTCAGAGCCGTTCCATCACAAAAAGACATAGAAACCCTTGCGAAAGGTAAGAGAGTAAAGTTAAATATGGGCTGGCAGAAATATTAAATACAAAATAATTTAAATTAAAAACATAATAATAATAATAATAATAATAATAATAATAATAATAATAATAATAATAATAATAATAATAATAATAATAATAATAATATAGTATAGTATACGCCTGTACTTTAATGCATTATTTTATTAGGCCTATAGCGTTTTTAATAAAACACGTATTAACATTTCAGACACATATTTACATATTTAGTTTTGTGGGAAAACAATGACAGACAAATATTTATCAGGACAATAATAGGTCTGCTGCAATCGACATCAGCACTGAGATATGCTGTTATTTATTTATTATTTATTATTATTTTCTGTTATGCATGTTTGAGTGATTAAGAAACTTTCTAGGCCTGAGCCCCTCTAAATGAATTGCAATATTTGTACTCTCACGGTTGCCTATATCGTCGTTGGCCGTCACCATTGGTGCAAGCAAGGTGGCGGCGACAATGCGATCAAGCACGGGGCGACTTTTGCAGTACAACTTGGAGTATACAAAATAGGCATATTGATTTTCTTACAAATAAATTGATAAATCAAAATATTACGCACATTTTCAAAAGGGAACGTGCTCTGGTTGGTACCGTCTCCTCAACTACTGCACTAACAAGTGATGGGAACCAATATTTTCCTCAGTCTATTGCTCTCTTCATCTTTCCAGAAGAACTGCAGAAACAATTATTCGAGCAAGTCGAGCTGAGGAAGAAGTTGGAACGTGAATTCCAAAATTTCAAAGGTATTTTCAATAACTTTCTTCTTCTTGGCCTTTTTGTCTACCTCTTCTTCTTCTTCTTCTTCTTCTTCTTCTTCTTCTTCTTCTTCTTCTTCTTCTTCTTCTTCTTCTTCTTCTTCTTCTTCTTCTTCTTCTTCTTCTTCTTCTTCTTCTTCTTCTTCTTCTTCTTCTTCTTATTATTATTATTATTATTATTATTTGGCTTTTATTATTGACGTCTTTACAAAGCATGTGAGTGTTTCTCTTCGCCTATATCGTTCCATGAACGAACCATAGACTTGACAGTTGACATCACCCACCGCCGTTTTAGTTTTACTAAATGAACTTTTTGCTCCGCAGATAATTTTCAAGATCAAATGAAAAGGGAGCTTTCCTACAGAGAGGAGATGGTGCAGCAGCTTCACATCGTCAGAGGTGAGACCAATACAAGTGAATAAACGGTGACTACATTGTAATGTGCACCATGTCCTCCAATGTATAGCCTGCAAAGGCATTTTGCCAATCTCATTGACGACAGTCTATGCTCAAAATGTGTATTTACACTTGTATTTTCATAGTTATATTAGGCCTATATTTTTTAAGAACCTAATGTTTTATTCACCCAACAAGTCATTGGGCCTACATTACCAGGAAACATGTCGAATGACAAACAAAATGTCAACTTTTATTGAAGATGATTGAGTTAGACATTTACATAAACCACAGTTTTGTATCCCAAATCATAGAGCTTTTTTTTATTTTATTTTAAAGTCATGTCATGCAGGTAAAATAAGGAAAAAGCAACTATATAATAATTAATTTGAACCTAATTAACATTTCATTCAGTGAAATATCTGTACAGTATGCATCTTATATGCACCCTTACGTCTTGGTTATCCTTTCTTTCTTGCATATAGACATTTTATGCAGCGAGTTGGACCAAGAAAGAAAATCTCGTTATACTATTCAACAGAAGTTAAACGGTAATAGAAAATAGGCCCACAATGACATGTAGATTTCTATAGAGGCACAAAATATGTCTGTCTTGACATTGACTTGAGGGGCAGCACGCTTTCGCTAATGCTATAGTTATTTACCCGATTCATTATTTCAGAATAGTGCACATCTTTGCTCTTGTTTTATTGCATTTTTTGAGCATGGCCTTGAATCAATTGATGGTCATTCATATCCGTCTTTTATTGAGACCCAAATGAAAACACAAGTTTCTCGACTGAATGTATCATTCAGTTGCATTATGAGAAACGTTTACGTTAATATTTTTGACCTTGTGTTTGACCTTGTGTTTCCCATTTATCTCACTTCAGTCTGTCAATCTATTGGATAACCACCAGTTACCACCTCTGAAATGACACACACACACACACACACACACACACACACACACACACACACACACACACACCCACACACACACACACACACACACACACACACACACGCACACACACGTATTATACAAAAACACAGAGAGAGAGAGAGAGAGAGAGAGAGAGAGAGAGAGAGAGAGAGAGAGAGAGAGAGAGAGAGAGAGAGAGAGAGAGAGAGAGAGAGAGAGAGAGAGAGAGAGAGAGAGAGAGAGACAGATCAGACAGCTATATAGACCAGTGGTTCTCAACACTGCGTATAGACCATACAGTATACTCACTGTTGTATCTCTTTCTTCCTAGAAGCTCACGACGCATTACATCATTTCTCATGCAAGATGTTAACTCCTCGCCACTGCACTGGGACCTGCTCCTTCAAATCTCCTCTTTTGCCTCCTTAATTTGGCTATAACCCTGAGAGAACAAAGGATATATAACAACTGCCTCTGCCGAACGGCCACAGCTAAATAACAACAACAATAATGATAATAATATTATATTTAATAATATTGAGTAATGATGAAATAATCTGAAGATGTTTTGAGAAACCAAGCTTGTCAGCAGGCTAGTCTTAGTTAATGCTGTCACTGGCCATCGGCTTGTAATTAATTGTAAAATATTGAATTGTGTATCTTGAGGGTCAATATGATTTATATAACAATCTTGAATAAGGTGAAATTTGTTTTACGTATATTATACCATCGATATTTATTTAGTGGCAAAGTGCAATGACAATGTATGTATCCTGTAATAGTTAGAGGTTGTTATCTCGGTATTCTGTTGTTAGAAGCTGCAAGTTAGCCAATTCATTGTTCTCCGTTCATTCTCAGTATTGTGAATTTGCCTACTACTTTTGCTGTGTTCATCTTTGTATATCTTCCATATTTTTCTTTGATGTTATGCACTTTAAACTAGCGATGGAAGTTACCATATATAGCCTGTGTGTTGAAATACAGTATGTGATTATTGGGGAGTAATTTATATCACCACGCACCAAATACGGGTCGCTTCGGAGACTCTTTGCAATTGCAACCATAAGTTAGTGAAGAACATCCGCTAACTTGTTATTATTACCGTTATTATTAGTAACATACAAGACTAAGATTAGCCTATTTGTTCATGTAGAATATTTGTTTTGACAGCTAATGAAGAAATCATTTTATTAAAAAAATATATCAAATATTTCTTTCCAGTGTGTGCTTTACTCAACTGTATTGAAAATAAATCCAATCATGCAATCCTATTGGCCCAAGAGCTATTTATACTCTCTAGCTATATATAAACTATTTAATAACCTAAAGAAGGGTTTCGTTAATATTATTATAGACATTTGCTGCAGCATAGCTGAGCATTCCCTGCATTCGGCTATACTGTCTCTAGACTCTACACAATATATAACACGCTTATGAAACGCATTGGAATGAATGAATGAATGGAATATTAATGGTAGCCTATAAGCCTATATCAATGCTCTTCGTGTTAATGTATACGTGTGCTCTCGTAATGGTCTGACTAACACTAATATAATAGCCTAATCCGATAAACCCAGGCAGAAACTATCACTGCACGACTGTGATGAGATCACAACACAAGCTATCCATAGCACGGTACCGCCACCTACTGGACACAGATGCCTTGGGAAATGTTCTGCTGTCCTTTCGTTGTCCCTTGCGGATGATTATTGCGCATGCGTACCCAGTAAAACAAGATGGCGGAGAGTGCGGAACTGAAGGTAACGCGTAGCCCAACAATACATTCGACAAATAACGGTTTCATACATAAATGTTTGGATTTACCAACCACAGAAACACGATTACTTGACGATAACACGTTTTATTGTAAAGTTCACGGTAAGACCCTAGCAGTGGGTTGGCGAGCAGGCCAATTGTTACCTAAATAGCAGGCTAGCTAACGTTAGCTAGCATTAGCTTTGTTATTGTTGCCGATAATGTAAGGCTTCGGTTAGTTAAGGTTCCAGGCCATGCAATTGCGCGCCTATAGATTATATATCCAACAGATGTTCCTAACAAGCTAACACTTTACTTACATTAATAAGATAATCTATAGCTACCACTAGTATTCGACCGGTTGACACAGTAAATTAGTTTGCTATTTGCACCGCCATGTGTAAAGCTAAGAACGGGCTCTGACTATTCCCTGGAAATATAACGCAGCTTACATATTCAAGCTAACGTTACCTAGCGTAGTTAACTGGGGATATACATATTCAATTAATTCATGCACATTCACATTTTTAATACATTTAAAGAGGCGTTCATTGTGTTCGGCGTACAATTACATGCTATATGTACCGTGTTGTGTGACGGAAGATTCGGGTTTTTTCAATTGTTTTGGACGTAAAGTTAAGTGATATCAACCATTTGTATGAATCACCCATGTGTGACGTTGTGAGAGAGTAGGTTAGCACTCTTACTCAAATTAACCTGGTTTTCACCAAAGTTCACCACTGCATTGATTCGCTACACAGTATTTGAGAGTTTACAATCCATTGTCAGGCTCATCCGTACAAGCAAGTGTGGCGTTTGGTATAGCTTTATATAATCAAATATGCACCATTTAGACCGACAGCTTGAAGGATTAAGGTTATCCTTCAATGCCTGACCGTCCACTGATGTTTTTGTGTTTGGGCAGACATTGTTACTTTTTATTCAGCAGACCAAAGGATCAATTTCACCTGTCACATTTCACAGGTGGACATGTGACCAATAAGGAAGGTTGGCAACCATAACCACAAGTCTGCAACAGGTGTGGTGATTGTATTTTTTTTTACATGATCAAATCAATGTTCTATTCTCACTACATATTCAGAATGGTTCTGCTGAATTATATTTTCCCAAAGACAAAGACATTGTCGATAGAGGTGGATCACCTTAACCCTTGCAAGTGCCAATTATAATTTTTGATGGTGTAAAAATGCACCAAGCACTGCACTTGTGTGCAGAGACCCGACTATGACACCATACTGTGTGGAGTGGTAAATTCTAGCTCCATACCCAGGCACACATTTATTATTAATTCTAGTTTTAAACACCCAGGTACCCGTTATTATGAATTCTAATTTAGCACCCAGGCACACACTGTGGATTCTAGTGGAGCAGAAGCCAGCACCCAAACAAAATCAGTCTTGTGTTTTTACCTATTAAGTTTATTATATTTTTTGCTATACCGGTGATATTGTATGTTTACATGTATGCATCTAGCTAGATGTATATATCACTAAGGGTTCATAGATCGAACAAAAACTGTTTGGGTCACTTGTTGTAAGGCTAACGCTACACAAGGAAATAGTCTGCAAAGTTTTTTTTCTCTAACCTGATTAGAAACGTGTGTTTTTGTGTGGGTGGTGCTTTCTGTTTATGTTGCTAATTTGATGGAGGATAAATAGGACTAATTTGGTCATGGGTAATTTTATTTAGCAAGGTAGTCAGCAAATGTGTGTTAAATAAAAAATGTAAATAACAAAAATAAAAAAAATCCTTTCTGAAATAATTCTAACAAACTGTAAAACTAGAATAAAGAAAAATGAGGCAAGTCCATGTAGCCTTGTGGAGGAAACTCCACTTCTGTGAAGGAAAAGTAAGCTTTTTGTTGTGTAGCGTAACATGCTGTTTTCCTTGTGTTTTATCTATTTTTATGTGTCCTTTATTCATACAGGTAAAGCACTATGAGAGAGATCTCTGTTTCATGAGTGACCTGTTTACAACAGACATATAAAAAACCACACCGGACAAACAAGTACAGTTACAACAGAAATGCTGTCAAATATTATGTATATCAGATGAAACAAGTACAGACAACATCTAAAATATCAGTTTCAAAACTTTAAACTCTTCAAACGGAATGAAATGTTCTAACTTCAAGGTTTTCTGTAATTCATTCCATTTGTACGTGGTATAATATTTAAAACCATTTTTTTCAAGTTAAGTTTTTACATGTGTGTCTAAAGCTAAGTACTTTTTTTTTTTACCCCCACCAGCAAATGGTAATGAGCCTTCGAGTTTCAGAGCTACAAGTGTTACTAGGATACGCAGGACGCAACAAGCACGGACGGAAACACGAACTTTTGACCAAATCGCTTCACCTACTGAAGGCCGGCTGCAGCACCGCGGTGCAGATGAAGATCAAAGAGCTCTACAGACGGCGCTTCCCCACCAAGATGGTGTCACCGGTGGACCTGGCCCTGCCCAGCGTCCACTCCACCTCCAGCCTGCCCACGGGCCTCACCCAGCTGAGCTTCGACAGCCACGCCCCCTCACCCCTCCTCCCTGTGTCTTTACTCGGGCCTAAACACGAGCTGAGCCTGCCTCACCTCTCCTCCGCCCTGCACCCTGTGCACCCCGACGTCAAGCTCCAGAGGCTGCCCTTCTATGACATGCTGGACGAGCTCATCAAGCCCACGAGCCTGGGTGAGTCTGTCTGGTCGTAACACTGTGTGGCCTAATACGGACTCCCTGATTGTATGTCATAAATGTCTTGATGAATTGAAAATGGGGGACCCTGATGTAAACAAGACGAAAGTCTTTTTCTGGTCTGCATCCCCTTAACAATTGTTTGTATTGAGCCGTAATGTATTGTACCCATTCTGCAATCTGTTAATAAGGTTTTCAATCAATCACCCCGGAGCAGGGGGCTGCTACAGACATCTGGACTGAGAACTAAAACCAGAATTGTCCAATAATGATGATTTAACCTGTTCCACCCGTGGAATATTTACGCCTAAAATATATAAGTAAATGGAATATTGCTCCACTTCTACAAGGTCTATTTGCATATTCTTGGTATCTAGGTACATCTATGGACCTCGGGGAATGTATTCAGTGTCAGAAATATTGTGTCTATTACTAGGCTTGCTTAAATTGTGATGAAACAAAGGAGAATATGAATTATGATTTTTCTTTGAATCTTTGACAGTGAATAACACCATGATAATAATGACCAAACTAGGGCTGGGCGATAAAACGATAACGATAAATATCGCGATAAATTATTTCCTCGAAATAAACATGAAACGTGGTCGCAAAGTTTCGATATATCGATTTTCCAAGTTTGGCTCCGTTCAGCCTCGGCTCAGCACACTCACTAACAACCAACGTTACGTGATGACGTCTTTACGCACCACAGCTCAGGACTCAAGGCTGCTAGGATACTTAGCTTGCACGGCGCTATTTAATATATTTACGTGCCGAGTATGTGTGTGGCGAGAATTCTGATGCCACGGTTATAGTAGTGTGTGATATACGGTGGACGTCGTTGCAATGTATTGTGGCGGAACAGAGTATTTTAGGGATATTTACTAGTACATTGTCATGGAATACATCGCTTGTAAACGAAGCTGGCTAGGTTAACTAGCTTGCACGGCGCTGTTTTTATATATTTACGTGCCCAGTATGTGTGTGGCGAGAATTCTGATGCCACGGTTATAGTAGTGTGTGATATACGGTGGACGTCGTTGCAATGTATTGTGGCGGAACAGAGTATTTTAGGGATATTTACTAGTACATTGTCATGGAATACATCGCTTGTAAACGAAGCTGGCTAGGTTAACTAGCTTGCACGGCGCTGTTTTTATATATTTACGTGCCGAGTATGTGTGTGGCGAGAATTCTGATGCCACGGTTAGAGTAGTGTGTGATATACGGTGGACGTCGTTGCAATGTATTGTGGCGGAACAGAGTATTTTAGGGATATTTACTAGTACATTGTCATGGGATACACAGTACTGCTCGCTCTGGCTAACGTGCGCGGACTGATGACGACATCAACTCGAGACATTCACAGCAGAAAAATAAGTCTATTAATAGCCCGTCCATCGGCGCCGGGCATAAAAAGTTAATTAAACTTGACAGACATTATATCGACGATAATTATCGATGTCGAGTAATATGAAAATAATTTTATAATTTTATCGCGATAACGTTTTTGGTCATATCGCCCAGCCCTAGACCAAACTTAAAAAAACTGCCACTGATCTTGTTCAGTACCTTATAAATATAAGGAAATTAATAAAGGGAAGATTATTAAACAGAAGGTTCTGTAGATACAATACTGAATTCTCTCATCCGGACCAATGCAATTTGAAATATTATTATAGAATATGATGCTTATAAATCACCTTATTATAGCCAATTCTCACATTTATATATACATATATTATCTTTCAAATGCCCGAGTTCAATTTGGATTTAGTATCACCAGGCGTGCATAAGAACAGATAATGATATCTACTGTAATTTACTGTACCTTTTTTATTTTCACCACAGTGCAACCATTTTGAAACTAATTTCAGATCTAATTGTTGCTACATGCTAACAATAGGGAGGAGAATTTCAATATTTGTCAAAAACGTTACCTTTTGTGGCTTATCCCGAATAATAACAGTTATTGAAATAATTCATTCAGAACGCTCAACTTTGAACCCCCACAGTATCTGACTGGAAGTGTAGTTCGGAATAATTCCAACGCTGATCCACAGCTATGCATCCCCTCGACAAAATGGCTGCAAAAAAACTACAATTCCCATGATTCAAATTTTCCAAAATGGTCGCCGTCTTGTAATAGACTTCAGCAAATCAAGAAGTTAAAACTATCTGTCACTTTTAACCTATTGCTAAACTAACATATTGATGATAATATACATTCTACATGCTTTTGTGAAATGTTAGTGATGTTAATACTTGAAAACGTTTGATAAAAAAATCGCAAAAAATATGCAACACTCTGAAAAATATTGATTTATGACCATATGCCATTTTTGGGTCAAATGACAAATTACTGTGTCATTTGTAGTGGTACTTACGAGCTAAGATAAGAAGAACTTTATTACGCTCTTGTGACAAATACATCGTGGCAATGAATAGATTAAATAAGATAGGATAATTCTTTATAGAAATTCACACAGAATTGGGGAAATTCGCATTATAAAAAACGTTTTATAGTACAAAAGGCACAGGCTATATAAAACAAAAAAATATAGTTTTGATCCGGAATCCCAGATGTGGATATTGGCGAAGTTAATGTAAGTGATCGTAGCTAGAGATGTTCCGATACCATTTTTTCCTTCCCGATCCGATTCCGATACCTAAGCTTTGGGTATCGGCCGATACCGATACTGATCCGATACAGTGCATACATTAAAAATATATATATATTATATAAATTATAAAAAAAAAAAAAAAAAATATATACAGCTACTGTTTTATATATACTGTTTTTTTTAGTAATAACTATAAAGTAATGGTATTTATTCAACAACAGGTGATTGTATAGATTAGTATTAGTATCAGTAATTGAAAACTATCTCAATGAGTTCACCCACGGAAAGGTTGTTGGCACATTAGTTCCACACGGACATTATTCGTTGCTGCACTTGCTTCCACAAGGCTCCGTTTAAGTACCAGAGGCTCTGTTGGGATTTTTGCACAATAAATATTCAACATTCTCTTTTGAGACTCCGCCTCAGACTCTTATCATTTGGCACTAAAAGCTAAACATTGTCACCGATATGGCTGTCCGCAACATGTCATTAATTGTGTACGCGAGGTGGTCGATCAGTGACTACGTTAACGTGAGCTAGGTTAGCTAGCATGAGCTACCGGTAGATGGAAAGACTAACGTTACTGACTTACTGGTGAAAATGTGATTTACGTTGGAATACTCCTTTGCCAACTTGCTGTACTTTGCTTGCAGGTCTGCAGCCATTATTGCTGGATTATGAATAGCCCCAACTTTAGCCAAGGTAACGTTAAAGCTAAAACTTTAACGTTAGTTAACGCTAGCTTTCGGTTAGCTGTTCTAATAACACCACCAAGCGAACCCATCAGAGCTCCCCGTCAACAGCGCTCTGTCTGGACGATGTGGCATTTAAGAAAGTATCTGCTGTTAAAATGACAAATGGCATTGACACTTTAATTCACGGTTGGTTAAAAACACGTTTGTTTTATAATGCTCATTGCTCACTCAGCAGACCGCAGTGTTGTTGATGAATTACGTCATATGGTATCGGAGTGCAGAATTAGAGGGTACTCGCCTTTTTTGCACATAGCACTGGTGCTACAGAGGTTGATAGTTTTGTAGCACAGGCCAAAATCTTGTAGCACAAGTATAAAACGTGTTATATTTGTAACAGTCACAAATGTGCCTATTGTATTTGTGTTATTTAGTTGCAGTGCCATGTTTGGCTGTCATTTAGTATATCGCCATGTGTTATTATTACTATAATAGTAATACTCTCATATGCTATTTTCAATTAATATCATAAACAACATAAGGAATATTAGCATAATTTTGAGTGGACTGAAGGAATGAGTCAGCGTTAATAGTTTTAAATGCAAATAATTTATTGAAACATAGAAGTGGGGTCGGTTGGGACACACACACACAATGGGGGACCCTGATGTAAACAAGACAAACGTCTTTCTCTGGTCTGCATCCCCTTAACAATTGTGTGTATTGAGCCGTACTGTACTGTACCCATTCTGCAATCTGTTAAATAAAGTTTACATTCATTCATTCACACACACTGTTTCAACTCACCACCCCCGCATCATATTGTAGTCTAGTCTTCAAACTTCCACTCCTCTCGAAATTTTTTATATTTGAATATCAACATTATCTGTCCATCCTCAGTTTACTATAATATACTCCTGTCCTGAGTCCTGACTAGTGACTTCATCGTCTTTCCAAACGCACGCACGCACACACACACACAGGGAAGGGGAGAGAGTGCCCCCCATTTCCCTTTCCACACTGTGTCTGCTGGCTCTGCCTGATCAGGATTAGCTTGTTAGCTTGCTAACGTTGTAGTGATTGTAATGGTACATAAACGTTAATTTCGGGCGATGTGCGCATAAAGGAATGGCGACGGTGCAAAGCATGTAGATGCATTTGACCCGTTGCGAGAAAAAAAAAACACACCGGACTTATTTCGGGACGTGTAGGCGCACTGCTGTGTGCGCACCAACACGCTGCTCTGCTTGCAAGCACGGATAGGGCGGATATGACTCGTCGAGTTGTCACGGAGTTTTTTCAAAATAAGAGTATCATATGCACCTGAATGTTGCTAGCTGTCGATCCTAGTTATTATAGCTGGAGCTGCGCGTGGGCAGAAATGAGACCCGCTACAGGATTTTCAAAATAAGAGTATCTATATGAACCGAATCCCTATCGCACCAGTGCTAGTGAAGTAAATCCATCCATCGCACAGACAGCTGTTGCTGTAGCACGTGCGAGATATATGTCGCACTGTACACCCCTGCGCCGATACCAGTATTTTAGGCAGTATCGGCGGCACTTTTCCGATACTGGTATCGGTATCGGAACAACTCTAATCGTAGCAACCGTTTAACTTCCCCAATGAATCACGTTTCATATCACTTGATATACAATAGGCCATGTCTTTCGGCAATACCTTTACATTACATTTACATTTAGTCATTTAGCTGACGCTTTTATCCAAAGCATATCCTTTAGATATCTTTTTAAATTACTAACTATTCTTTCTTTTTCTTTTGTATACAGCCGCAGACAACAATCAGCGGTTCCAGGAGACGTGTTACGCTTTCGCATTAACACCACAGCAAGTTCAACAGATCAGCAGCTCCATGTAAGTGAGAGGGTGGTGGTGTGCTGTGCATGTTGTCCCTGACTGTTAACCACTAAGGTTCAGCTGAGACTGATTTCTATCAGCATGGTGTTTGAAACCACACTTCTGTCTCAGCGACATCACTTACAGTATATACCGTAAAGTAAATAACTAACGTCGTTACTTCTGTTAAATGGTAAATGGACTGCATTTATATAGCGATTTCATCCAATGCGCTTCACAACTTGTGCCTCACATTCACCCATTCACTCATGGTGGAGGCAACCAAGGCGCCAACCTGCTCATCGGGAGCAGTTTGCGGGTTAAGTGTTTTGCTCAAGGACACAGGAGGAGCTGGAATGGAACTGGGAACCTTCTGATTAGCAGACGAGCGCTCTATACCGCCTGAGCCACCGTCACCCCTACATGACTGAGCCACTGTCACCCCTACATGCCCCTACATTACATAACATTCCCTATGAACATGACATGTACTGTTGCAGTTGCTATTGACTATTATGTATAAAGAAATTAAATGAGCATAAAAGCAATGCAAATATATTGCACCTCGTATTTGCATAAATTTGACGATCGACAGACAAGAAATCCATGTAACCCATTCATACAGACGGACCTATTCAAATGAATCATAACAATGATAAGATAAGGTATAACACAAAAATGGAAAACAATAAATGACGGTAATGCAATAAAATAACACAACTGAACATGAACGAACAGGTTATTTGTGATTGTTCTGTCTTGTTACTGCAGCACAGGTCTTCATCTGCACACAAACACTTTTACCTGATTTGTATCTCAATCTTATAGGGACATTTCTGCCAACAAGTGTGACTTTGCAGTCCAAGTCCAGTTAAGGTAACTTCATGATTTATTATTTTATGTTTCACCATAGGAGACTCTTTCTTTGTTGTGATTTCACTGTTAAAAGAGCAGTGTACTCCTGTGCCCACAACATATCTAAAACATGCACATGATAATATAGTATTGTGGGGTGTCTGGTGATTCCCACCCATGATCTAATATATATTACACCTTCTTTTTCAGATTTTGTTTATCAGAGACCAGCTGTCCCCAGGAGGATCACTTCCCACCTAATCTGTGTGTGAAGGTGAACGGCAAACCCTGTAATCTCCCGGTGAGTTCCTCGCAGTCAGTCGGCAACTAGTAGGAACGAGTCCAAATAATCCATTATTTGAACATGCGATCGAGAGATCCACAGTTGACTTTCAACTTTGAATGCGGATTTGTCTTTTATTTTTTTATTCTCTTTTCAAACTTTTAGCTGGACTGTAAAACATATAACAGCTCTTCCTGTTCCATTGTGTGATGATGCAGACTGATTAGTTCACAAACTGTCAGTGTTAACAGTGTAAACGGTTCATGCTAAATGGAGCACTTTCCATGTGCAACTAAAGAATAATCAACTGCATATTCCTGCCAACTATACAACATAGTCTCATCTGCGTATATTGCAATACTTTCAGTGTATTGCCCCACCGGCTACTTCTACTAACCATTGGTTCTGACCTTGACCTACTGCTTCTTTTCAGGGATATCTTCCTCCAACCAAAAATGGAGTTGAACCAAAAAGGCCCAGCCGCGCCATTAACATCACATCTCTGGTCAGACTGTCCACCACGGTGCCCAACACAATAGTGGTGTCATGGACCGCTGAGATCGGGAGGGTAAGAACCCAGATTATCATGTCAGCAAAGCAGTGTTTGCCCTACATTGACACAGCAGTAGTGATTCTCCATTGTTAGAAAATAGAACAATGTAAAGACGATGACAGTTCTTCATCTTGCCTCGGAACTCATCCAAGCAACAATAATGCCTTGTCTCCATTAGCTAGGTTCAGCCTGACTGGGGCTAGCCATGGCCAAGTTTGGTATGGTTGGGTTGGCGTCTCCATTGCATTTCTTGTAAATTATATGGTTGTTGGGCAACCTTTAAAAAAAATTACACCAACAACTGTGGTGCATGCCATGATGATACAACAGTCCAAGCCAGCTTTGTCCAGGTCTGGTCAGATTGTGAAAGGTGTCTGTCTCAGCCGGGGTCCAGCCAGGCCTGTCCAGGTTCTAAAGATGATGGAGACGCTCACTGTGTGCCAGAGAGGCCACATCACGGCTAAACCATGGCTAGTGGAGACCAGGCAGAAGTCAGTTACACTTCAATATAGGCCTTGCACATAATTTATTGTGTAGTTCTTCCATTGGAAGAAATCGTCAACCACTTTTGAAGGAAAATGCCTAATCTCTGTGCAGTAGGTAAAACACTGGAAAAGCAAGATATTACTGTTCCCATGTGACTTGTTTACAAGATCCAGTGAGAAGAAGCCAGAAGTCGAGCAGTAATATCCAGTGTTTTCCCTACTCTACCCCTGCACAGAAATGAGGTATTTTCTTTCAAAAGTGGTTACTAGTAATAATTACAGGCAACCATGCTGGAAAAATGAGAACCACACAAACATTCCATGCAAGATCAGTACAGATAATAGCCAACTAAGAAACATTTTCAAACTGCAATAGAAGTTCTGGAACTGGCCAGGAGAGAGAGAAAACGGCTCCCAGAACCGAAAGGTTCCTTGCTCTCCCTCACTGCTACTGAACGTCTAGGGAAAACACTGCAGCAAAGTCTGTACGAAACAACTGTGGCAGAGTGTTCCTCAAACAACTGTGGCAGAGTGTTCCTCAAACAACTGTGGCAGAGTGTTCGTGAAACAACTGTGGCAGAGTGTTCGTGAAACAACTGTGGCAGAGTGTTCGTGAAACAACTGTGGCAGAGTGTTCGTGAAACAACTGTGGCAGAGTGTTCCTCAAACAACTGTGGCAGTGTTCGTGAAACAACTGTGGCAGAGTGTTCGTGAAACAACTGTGGCAGAGTGTTCCTCAAACAACTGTGGCAGAGTGTTCCTCAAACAACTGTGGCAGAGTGTTCCTCAAACAACTGTGGCAGAGTGTTCCTCAAACAACTGTGGCAGAGTGTTCCTCAAACAACTGTGGCAGAGTGTTCCTCAAACAACTGTGGCAGAGTGTTCGTAAAACAACTGAGGCAGAGTGTTCGTAAAACAACTGAGGCAGAGTGTTCGTGAAACAACTGTGGCAGAGTGTTCGTGAAACAACTGTGGCAGAGTGTTCGTGAAACAACTGTGGCAGAGTGTTCGTGAAACAACTGTGGCAGAGTGTTCGTGAAACAACTGTGGCAGAGTGTTCGTGAAACAACTGTGGCAGAGTGTTCCTCAAACAACTGCGGCAGAGTGTTCGTGAAACAACTGTGGCAGAGTGTTCGTGAAACAACTGTGGCAGAGTGTTCGTGAAACAACTGTGGCAGAGTGTTCGTGAAACAACTGTGGCAGAGTGTTCCTCAAACAACTGTGGCAGAGTGTTCGTGAAACAACTGAGGCAGAGTGTTTGTGAAACAACTGTGGCCGAGTGTTCGTGAAACAACTGTGGCAGAGTGTTCGTGAAACAACTGAGGCAGAGTGTTCCTCAAACAACTGTGGCAAAGTTTTCCTGAAGCTCCACATGACTCTTGTTTCCCCCTGTTCCTTTTTTTTGCGTTTTCCTTAGAGCTTTTCCATGGCGGTGTACTTGGTTCGACAGCAGTCCTCCACGGTGTTGCTCCAGAGACTACGTGCCAAAGGGATCCGGAACCCTGACCACTCGAGAGCTCTGAGTACGAGCCTGTGTGATTTAGTTGTGAAATGTGTCTCTAGAAGAGTTGGGATTAGAGAAGAACACGTACAAATGACCCCCCATACCACCTGGTAACCAAAGAAATGTCTTGCATTTAATACTTTGCGTTATGTCCCCTTTCGCAGTCAAAGAGAAGTTAACGGCCGATCCCGAGAGTGAAATCGCCACCACCAGCCTACGGGTCTCCCTGCTCTGTCCAGTAAATACCTTGACGCTACTTTCTTAAGACGGATTCCGTATCCTCCAGAGCGGTCTCCTCGTCTGGCGACATCACGTCATTCTGAACATTCAACAACACAAGTTGCACATCGTGTAGCGCTGAGCGTACATTGGTTTTTATTTTGTGTGTATTTTATTCTCACAGCTGGGGAAGATGAGGCTGATGATCCCGTGTCGCGCACTGACCTGCTCGCACCTGCAGTGCTTCGACGCCACCCTTTACATTCAGATGAATGAGAAGAAGCCCACATGGGTGTGTCCGGTCTGCGACAAGAAGGCACCCTACGAACACCTCATCATCGACGGGTTAGTTGGTACTCTGCTGCTCTCTGACCTGGAATATATATACAATGGGGGAAATAAGTATTGAACACATCAGCATTTTGTCCCGTAAATATATTTTCAATGTGGCCATTCAAGTGAAATTTTCACCAGGCTTTGGTATTAACTCAGGGAATCCAGACAAAAAATCTAAACATTAACACTTTGGTTGCCTAAGGTTAAATTAATGATATACCATAGATTGCCAGCGCTATTTGTCTATGGAGAAAGTCCCCTTCTTTGCAGGGCTATAACTTTTTAAATTCTATTGCTACATTGCCATTATTAGGGCCCATTCAAAGTCCTATATGTATTGTTCATTGTGTAGCAACGTTAAACTTTTTCATTCACATATTCATAGTAAAGTATGGTCTAATGTATAAGTATGTTTTCATCTCTTTCTGCAGCTTTCTCCAGAACGTGATATATAGCCCCAAATGCATTATATTGATGATGAAATACAGTTTGATGGCAATCAGCGCGATATAAAAAATTCCAACTAGACGTACTTCTAGAAGTTACTACACGTCATCTGATGTTGACCGGATGGGCGAGGGGGCGTTTATAATTCCGTGGGCAGCGTTATACCAATCATCTAATGTGGGTCAAATGTTGATAATATCAGTTATTATCGAAGACGGTAACGTTACACGCTGAAACTCACCCCAGTCTCCGCGCGCCGTTGGGCGATCATCGTCGAGTAGAAATTTTATCATTATGGGATATATTATTACCCGGTCCATCTCCAGCTTGTATAATGGTATATACGTCCAAATCATGTTGTTTATCGAGTTATTGGCAATCGATCGCTATGTAGTGTGACGAGCTAGAGTCACGGAACATGTACCGAGTGGCCGGAAGCAATACGGACGTCTAGCAAAACCTCTAGTGCGCTTCCTGTTAAGCGCTTGCGCCGATCGGCCACCAGATGGCGCTCCTGAACCGCCAGAGAGCTCAGTGGGTCCTGCTGGTGGATCTCAGGCCAGCGGAGGGACATTATGAATCCGATCGCAGATTTTTGAAATATTGATATAAAGACGACGTACAGCGTCCCCCGGCAACTTTAGCATGGCCAGCAAAGACGTCTAAAGACGGCTCCCGGCAGTCAAAGTGTTAAAGTCCATACATAAATAAAGTTATGTGTAATAAAGTGGAATGACATAGGAAAAAAGTATTGAACACACTAACTGAAATTAATTCAATACTTAGTGGAGAAGCCTTTGTTTGTAATGACAGCTCCAAGGATGCTTTCTGTATGATGTAACTAATCACCCGCAGTATTCGGGTGTGATTTTGGCCCATTCCTCTACACAGATTGTCTTTAAATCTTGAAGATTGCGGAGGGGCCTTTTCTGAATCTGGATCTTCAGATGCTTCCACAAATGTTCAATTGGGTTTAAGTCGGGTGATTGACTGGGCCATTCCAACAAGTTGATTTTCTTTCTCTGAAATCAACTGCAAGTTTCCTTTGCTGTATGCTTTGGATTGTTGTCATGGTGGAAGGTCCACCCACGTCTCATCCTCAGCATCCTGATGGATGGCAGCAGGTTCATCTCAAGAATTTCTCTGTACATGGCTCCATTCATTGTTCCTTCAATGATATGAAGTCTGCCAGTACCAGGAGAGGAGAAGCAGCCCCACACCATGATACTTCCACCTCCAAACTTCACTGTTGGTAGTGTTATTCGGGTAATGTGCACTGCCATTTCTCCTCCAAACATGGTGTGTTGTGTGACAGCCAGAAAGTAACATTTTGGTCTCATCTGACCAGAGTACATGCTCCCAGTAATTCACTGGCCTGTCCAAATGTTGTTAGCCAAACTTTAAACAAGCTTCAACATGTCTTTTTTTCAGTAGTGGAGTCTTGCAGGCTGAGCGCGCACAGAGGCCATGGCGGTGGAGTGCATTGCCTATGGTCCTTTCTGTCACAGTTGTACCTGCTGCTGCCTCCCAAGTCTTTCTGGAGCTCTTTCCTAGTGGTCCATGGCTCTCTGGCTACTCTTCTAAGTATCCTTCTGACTCCCTGATCAGAAATGTTGCGAGGAGCACCTGTGCATGGCCGGTTGATGATGGAGTGATGTTGCGTCCACTTATGGATAATGCCCCCAATGGTGCTTACTGGAAGATTCTGAAGTTGTGAAATACGTCTTTAGCCAATTCTATTTTCATGATTTGCAACAATCTGTTTGTGAAGGTCTTGAGAGCTCTTTGCTTTTACCCATCATTTGATGTTTCTTGTATGGCACCTTGGTAACAAAAAAATACATTTTATAGCCCATCAATATATTCTAACCCAGTTGACATTATTAGCACAGATAGGAGGTAGAGTTGCCTCCTAATATTAGTTTTGGTTTTCAGCTAGTTCCTGGCCTTTCCTTGCTGTGGTGTACTGCTTTTTCTTAGTGTGTCCAATACTTTTTTCCTGTTTCATTCCACTTTATTACACATAACTTTATTTACATATGGACTTTAACACTTTGAGTGCCACGGACGCTTTTTGTCATTAGTTCATGCCACCAGTTGAATGCCAGCAATGCTATATAGCGTTTGTTTGTCGTTTTTTTTATTAGCGATTTGAATTCATATTTCATCAATCGAGCCTCACGCTAGTGCTGCAGACTCTCCGAGCTCCATTTGGAAAATACCGCCCCCTATCGTCTCCCTGTGTAACTGCACCCCATTGGATTAGACTGATGGGGGGGGGTCCAGTTTCCTCGTTTTACTTATCCGGCGAGCCATCTGAAGAGACTGAAGTGATTGCCGAGCCGCAAAACAACGTGGAATACATATTTACAGTACCCAACGCTGAATCAATAAACACGATCGATATTTGGAATGGCGATCAGGAATTGGAATAATCTTTTTGGAGAACATCTGATCTGAGGTAAGCAATTTATTTTACCAGTCTTGGGGTAATCTGATCTGTTTTCACCTATATATCAGCGTTTGCCCCGTGTGTGTGTGTGTGCTGATCAGTATTTTAAACTCCGTGTCGGGCAATTATTTTGCGACAATGACCTCGTAGCTATACATTATCCCTTACATTTTTTTTTTGCTGTATTCAAATGGGTGCTAGAGTGCTTCGGGGTTTCCCTACACGGATCTAGGAAGTATGGAAACAAAATGTTTTCAGGTGTTGGAAGTATTGGAAGAACTGAGAAAAGAACATTTGGGAGTGGTCTTGAGATTCACAACTACACTGTAAATTAACTTCTATGTGAGACGGTGCCCATTTTAGTGATATGATTATCTTGATGAAACACCAGCGAAGAGAGTTGCCCACTTGATAACCCCCCCACACACACGCACACAATTTGTATTCTTTGCACAATCGAAGCGGGCATGGCAACCTTAATTTCACTGTCTTGTATGTGATGAATAAACCTCTTGAATCTTGAAACACACACACACATATATATATGTACATACATACACACATATTACCGTTTTATTTGACCACTATGCGTAGCTTAAATGTTTGGTAAGGGGATTGGGTTTCTTCATTGAATGCTTATCCTTATCATAAGGTCACAAGTATCTTGTGTTTTCTTTATGAATAAAGAGTCAAGGATATGAACATGCACAGGAAATCTGCAATGATTAAAAATGTAGCTCTGTAAAATATGGACTTTTTAAATGGATATTATGAAGGAACCCTGGTAGGTACTTGGGAGTTCTGATATGTCGTCTAATAGAAAAATATATTGCTGTGTTCACAGGTTGTTTATGGAGATCTTGAACAGTTGCTCGGACTGTGACGAGATTCAGTTCAAGGAGGATGGAAACTGGTCCCCCATGAGGTCAAAGAAGGAAGTGCAAGAAGTGCCCGCCTCATACAACGGAGACTCAGGTATGTACCTGAGATTCAGCTCTCCGTTGACTTTACAAAACTTTACAAAAATGAATAGAAAAGTCAACATCCAACTGTCTGTGTGTGGGTGATAAAGGGTCTCCAAGTTTTCAAAGATTTTACTTTGAGATCCTTTTCAATGAGAACCAAATGTCATCCTGTTTTAGAGCCTGTAGGACCTCCTTAATTCAACTGCTGTAGGTGGGGAGACATGTTTCCACTTTAGCAATATTAATAGCTAAGAGCGAGGAGAAGACCACTACAGTTAGAATCTAGATGATTCTCTTTTGATGACCACAGGATGAATTGACTCTTGGTGTTTCTAGACTCTCGTAGGAACTATGTGACCACAAGATGAATTGACTCTCGTTGTTTGTTCTTAGACTCTCGTAGGAACTCGGTGACCACAAGATGAATGGACCCTCGTTGTGTTCTTAGACTCTTGTAGGAACTCAGTGACCACAAGATGAATTGACTCTTGTTGTGTTCTTAGACTCTCGTAGGAGCTCACTGCTTGAGCAAAAACACCACTCATCCAACAACAATGGCAAGAAAGTGGAGGTGATCGATCTGACACTGGACAGCTCTGATGATGATGATGATCTAGATGATGAGCCTCCTCTTAAGAAGTCCTGTCCCTCACTGTCCCCTGTGTCTCCACCTGTAAACAAGGGGTAAGTCCTCTAGATAGACAAGTACCGGTAAACACTTTATTCATCCTTGTAATCCAGGGGTAAATCCTCTAGATAGACAAGTAAACACTATTCATCCCTGTAATCCAGGGGTAAATCTACTAGATAGACAAGTAAACACTTTATTCATCCTTGTAATCCAGGGGTAAATCCTCTAGATAGATAAGTAAACACTTTATTCATCCTTGTAATCCAGGGGTAAATCCTCTAGATAGACAAGTAAACACTTTATTCATCCTTGTAATCCAGGGGTAAATCCTCTAGATAGACAAGTAAACACTTTATTCATCCTTGTAATCCAGGGGTAAATCCTCTAGATAGATAAGTAAACACTTTATTCATCCCTGTAAACAAGGGGTATGTCCTCCAGATAAACAAATAAATACATTATTAATCCCTGGGGGATGCAATTGAGTCATTGTCAGAAGGAATGCAGCACAAGCAAACTGCTATATAAAAAGAGAAATTAAAGACTAGAAAGAACATTTGATTAGATTCACAACAGACTGAAATATTCCCCATGGTATCTCATCGTCAACTCGCAACAGACTGTGAAATATTTCCCATGTAGCTCCTAAATCCAGACCAGCATTTATCAAAGAGATGTGGTTTTCTTTTGAGATTGAACATATATTTCTTCTGCTGCCATATACAAGGAAATATAATCTATTAGATTATATTAAATTAGAATATATAATAATATAATTGAGATAAAAATGTAGGGGGTGATAAGCTGTCTATTAAAACATTTACAGGATTAAGGGGAATGCATACTTGAAGGTAAAACTGTGACTGGAAGTCCCAGCATAGGCCTCTTGCACCGCTTCAAAACGTGTAACCGTGCGTAGGGCAACATAATCGCTGTGATTGGCCCGCTTTCCTTCAGCCATGCATTTTAGTTGCTCTCAGGTAAAGGAGAGATTAGCAAAGAAGGTCTGTGTCTTTGTAAAGACTGCAAGATGCCACAAAGATGCTCTTTGTCTAGATGCACTTCCTACTGTGAATGCTTATGCTACGATTAGCCCTTCATGAAACATGTAACTGTTTTACCTGATGCTATTGCTGATCTGATTATGCTCCTTGCCACTGCACAAATGGCCTTCTGTATTTGTATTTGCTTTGTATGTGTTTTGTTTAATGCCCTTGTTTTTATGTTGAAACTTGTTGTGTGCCGTGTTGGTCAGGACTCCCTGGAAGAAGAGATCTTGTATCGCAATGGGACATTCCTGGATAAATAAAGGATAAATAAATAAATAAACAAACATGAATTGTGAGAGACGGCCCAGAACATTGCTTTGGACACCTCGAATGCATGCAAAAACCTTATAAACCTTATGAACTACAGGCGAAGAGAAGTGGGAATCCTCTAAATGTTTCTTCTCATGGCCGTCTCTCCATATTAAACACCTAATTTATGAAACTGCAGAGAATCCACACTAAATGTTTGCATACGTAGGACTGAGGAAACCTTTGTACGCCTAAAATATTCAGATTTAAACAAACACAAATAATCTTTACCCCCCCCCCCCCCACACACACACACACACACACACACACACCACCACCACCAGACAAGGACCATAATGAAAGCAATGGTATCAATGGGAAAGAAATGGTAAACTCACAACAAACTGTGAAATATTTCCCATATCTCATCGTCAACTCACAACAGACTGTGAAATATTTCCCTTGTAGCTCCTAAAAGCGCTACCATTTGAACCTAGTGTTTAGGGGTTTAGTCTCTGAAGGCCATTATTCTGTTATATGTTAGGGACAAAATTCCTCTGGGGTGTTTAATACCTTTTTAGAATAGCATCAATTGGGAGGGGCTTTAGGGGGGTGGAGTTTCCTCCATGAAATATACTTATGAAGTGGCTAACTTGTAAATATTTGAAGAGGTAGTTGGTAGGTACTAGGTAGAAGGCTCTACATAACTCTTCAAAGGACATAAGTGTGTTTATTCTTGTAAAGGTTTCCAAATGTCTTAATTCCCAGATTGTGCCACATCTCGCTTATGTTATCTGTAAGTCCAGTTGGTAAAGCAGGGTTATTGTGGAAGGGAGCATTACTATGAAGTAGGGCTGACCCCTATTAGTCGACTAATCGGTCGAAAGGAGCCGTAGTCGACTGGCCAACCTTAGTCGAATATATATATATATATATATATATATATATATATATATATATTATTTTTTTATTTAAATTCTTTTATCATTCTTTCCAAAAGAAAATAGGCCTAGAAGCGTGGCTAACGCTAATGGCACGCATACCAGAGGATGCCTACGAAAACAGGCACAGAGGCACTGAAAGAGGATTTCACCTATCTAATGAACACTAGACAAATATCAAGATGTATCCATCAGTGGACCAATTGCAAGAGGACAAGAAGCCTTCAGTCGACTCCTTCAGACATTAAGCACCCCCCACAGCCCAAATGGAATGATACAATTTTAAAAGAAAATTACAAATATTATACTTTTAATTTTTATTTTCGACCAATAGTCGACTAACGGCTCATTTTGGCCAATCATAGTCGACCATCCAAATCCTTAGTCGGGGACAGCCCTACTATGAAGTGCAATAACACTATTAACACTTTAAATGCCAGCCACGTGTTTTGTCGTTAGTTCATGCCGACCGTTGAGTGCCCGCCAACGCTATATAGCGTTTGTTTGTCGTATTATTTTTTATTGGCGATTTGAATTCATATTTCATCAATCGAGCCTCAGGTTAGTGCTGCAGAGTATCTCTGAGCTCAATTGGGAATATACCGCCCCCTATCGTCTCTCCCTGTGTAACTGCACCCCATTACTTTAGACTGATGAAGGGGGGGGGGGGGGGGGGGGGCAGTTTCCTCATTTTACTTTTCCGTCAAGCCAACTTTAGGATCCATTGTGATCGCCGGCCCGGAAAACGCGTGGATTATGTATTTTTACAGTACCCAACGCTGAATCAATAAACGTGATCGATATTTGGAATGGCGATCAGGAATTGGAATAATCTTTTTGTAACATCTGATCTGAGGTAAGGAATTTATTAAAATAGCGTCATCGTCCTCTTATCGTGCGTCAATGAGACTTGCGGTGAAAGATCCCAGGTATAGGACGTCGATCGCCTAGGTCCATTTCCGGTTTGTATGTCGCAATAAACGCAGAAATCATATCGATTATTAAGTTTATAAAGCGATCGATATGTACATTGTGTCTGTCGGGAGTCATGCAACAATATCTGACGGCCGGATGAATTTAATAGACGCACAGCCCCCATATCCTGTTTACCAGTGTAACTCGCCCGACCATCCACCAGGCGGCGGTATTGAGCAGTCGTTTTTTTTAGCTGTAGGGTCCAGCCAGCTGCAGCGCCGGAGGTGTATATATGAATTATGAATGCCATGGTGAAAAAATTAAATATTGATCTCAATATCGCTGTACAGCGTGGTCTGGCGGTCAAAGCATGGTGGGCAATAGCGTTTTAAAGCGTTTCCGGCGGTGGATGTGTTAAGAATCATACACATAAGCAAACAAACAAACAAACACATGCACAGCCTATGTACAAAATAAATAAACAGGAGGATTAGGGGGGGGGGGGGGGGGGGGTGAAAGTATGTGTGTGTGCGTGCATGTGCATGCGAACAGATGCGTGTGTCTAGGTGCAAGTATGAATGAGTGCTTGTATGTTGTGTGTGAGGGTGTATGCAACTGTGAAACTGGGGTATCAGCAAGAGCAGGAGGGATCTACTAAAGAGCGTGTTGAGTATTTTCTTGAAAGCAGTCTGAAGTAAGAGATGTAAGTTTAAGGTAGGGCTGGGCGATATGGCCAAAAATGATATCACGATAACGATATGATAATGTTATCATATCACTCGATATCGATAATTATAAGTATTTAAAAAAAATATTTTTAAGCTCACAGGGATGTGATCATGCCGATCATGTGATTTTCCGAAGATCGGGATCGGCAAAAAAAAGAAAAAAAAACATGACCATGTTCACGTCTTAAACTCATACTGAGGCCTTAGTTTTGGTTTTAAATTGCATATCATCCATTTATTTATTGTCACACAGAGCAGAAGAATTTTGCCAAAACAAACCAATAGTATCCAGCTGCAGAACGGCAGACCAGCCACACTCAGACCCAAACGCATTTCCTTTGATTTAGTTATACATCAAATGATTTATGTCAAGGATTGCAATGCCTCGCTTCAATGAAGTTAACTTTTTACCTGGATAACGTCAACATTCAGGGTGAATGTAATGTGAGAATTTTTTTTATAGGATCGGGACAAATCTGTATCGGTAGATACTCAAAATCACATGATCGGGATCGGATCGGGATCAAAGAAATTTCATCGGGACATCCCTAATAGAGACCGTATTAGATCCCCATGTGGGGTATCATTGGAAAGCCACACTCATTGGCTACAACCCTGTCCAAAAAATTCCGAGATCGCCAAATCATTAACCGAGCGAGAGCCCCGGGAGTCGGGGGTGGTACTTTGGCGCACGCCTCACATATCGGCATGTAACTCGAGAACTGCTGAACGGATTTTGTCACCTGAAAGGGCAATCGACAGACAACAGATGTATGTTTATTTTGCTGCAATTCTTTGTCGTTGCCGCCATCTTTAGTGTTACAGCCCCGCACACTCCAGTTATCAGGCTGCAGCTGGTTTGAAAGCGAAAGTAAACGGGCTTCTCTGCTGGCTGTGGCTCCAGGGCAGTTGAATAGTTCTGGCTCTGTTAGTTTCTTTTCCATCTTTTGGCGCTTTTTTGGTGGACACCGTGACTCGCGACTGGAGACTAGCTCTGCTAGCACACATAGCCTACTGTGTACTGTATTTTAAATTAGAAAGCAAACAAAATAAATGGACGAGAAAAATAAATCTCAATTTGGTCAGTATTGTCATTTGGACAAGCAAAGCCATTACCTTAACCTGTTCCACCCCAGGTGAAAATCAGTAAAAATGTATACCTAGGTAAATGGAATATTGCTCCACTTCTACAAGGGCTATTTGCATATTCTTGGTATCTAGGAACATCTATGGACCTCAATGAATGTATTCTCAGTGTCAGAAATATTGTGTCTATTACTAGGCTTGCTTAAATTCTGATGAAACAAAGGAAAATATGAATTATGATTTTTATTTCATCTTTGACAGTGAATAAAACCATGATAATAATGACAACGTAAAAAACGGCCACTGAGCTCATTCAGTACCCTCTTGAGATCATGTGTACAAAAGATCTAAGGAAATTAATAAAGGGAATATGATCAAATTGAAGGTTTTGTATATACAGTACTGAATTCTCCCATCCGGACCAATGCAATTTGAAATATTATTATAGAATACCTATAATATTCTAAATAAAGGCTGTAATTACCTTATTATAGCCAATTCGCACATTTATATATATATATACATATAGTATCTTTCAAATGGCCGAGTTCAATTTGGATATAGTATCACCAGGCGTGCATAATAACATATACTGATATTTAATGTAATCGACTGTACTTTTTTATTTCTCCCACAGTGTAATCATTTTGTAACTAATTTCAGATCTAATTATTCCTACATGATTACAATAGTGTGGAGAAACTGACTGCGTTTCAATATTTGTCAAAAACGTTACCTTTTGTAGCTTATTATCGTGAATCATAACAATTATTGATATGATTCATTCAGAACGCCGAACTTTGAACGACCATAGCGGACCACAGGAAGTGTAGTTTTGAGAAATTCCAACACTGGCAGATAGCTAGCGAGGTCCTCTTGAAAATGGCCGCAAAAAGATTCCAATTCTGATCGTTCAACATTTTCATTTCCGCTTCCGGGTCAAAAACGCGAGTTGAAAATAAAAACTTAAAATGATATAAACTCACTTTTAACCTATTGCTAAACTATTGCCAACCTAACGTTTTACATTCTACATGTATTTGTGACATAGTAGTGATAATAATACTTGAAAACGTTTGATTTTAAAAACGTTAATTTATTGCATCACTCATAAAAATATTAATATATGATAATAATGTCAAAAAGGGGTCGGTACCGTCCCCGTGGGGTGGAACAGGTTGCACGCAAGAAAGACAAGTCTGTCCACTGTCTCTGGTTTTAAAACTGCCCTGTTGTTGGGGAGCTCCAGTAGCTCACCGCGTACCTCGAACGCTATTTCGGCGTCGGGGACAACCGTGCGCGTCACGGATCTGGGGTAGCGAGTTCGACTCCCGGACTAGCCGTATTTTCTCAGTGTCTTTCCCCCCATCTATACCCCCATTCAACCTGTTTCTGTTGGTCATACTTGACCAGAAAAAGCGATAAATGCGAAAAGAACCAGTTGACTGGTCAAAGTTAAAAAAAAAAAAAAAAAAAAGAAAAAAAAAAAAACTGCCCTGTTGCAGGTCACAAAAAATATATATATATATATATTTTTTTATGATTTTTTTTTTATTATCGATCGATATCGATTATAAAAATATATCGCGATAATTATCGTTATCGTTTTATCGCCCAGCCCTAGTTTAACTCGATCAGTGCCAGCTATTAGACTGGGCCCGCTGTAGTTAGGCCAGCTTTCCATTACAACTTTTCACTGTGCACTGTTTGTAGAGCTAAATCTATATTTTATATTATTGCTATGTATCCAATATCATTGTCAATTGACAGTAAGAACCTTCCGTTCAAGATGCATGAAAGAAATATTGAATTGAGTGAATATGAGTGTTATATCGGAATGATCTGGGATAATTCCTGCAAGGCTATTTATAAGGCGTTATGTTAATAACGTTAAATCCATTGGCGTTTCGTCCCTACACACGACAGTTAAAAATCCAAATGCATATGATCGGTATTATGTTCCATCATGAATGCATGAAAGGGGGGGGCGGGGGAAGTCGTGTCTGATTAATTGTTTGCCAATAACTGCATTCGTTATTACCACAACATAGGCTGATCTGGGGGATGGCAATTAAATCCTTGCACGATCAAGCTGAAATTGACGTCAAATTGCTCTTACCTTTGGCCGGTTGGATTCCAAAAAGAATTTTCCAATTATTTTATCGCCATCTGGTAAATCCTATGTCCATTGGCCCATGCCATAATCCTTTACAGCATAATGAATTCGGCATCCCAAAAAGTATTCCATGCGATCGAGTGAAGCCCTCGCTTCAGACTAACCGCAAAGTCTGCCCGGAGAGATTTCAGTGTGACACCTGGTCTGCAACAGGGCTTACTGCATTCTCGAGACGGCGCCACTACCAGGATCTGGCCGATACTGCACCTTCGGAGTCCCAATATGCCTTTTCCAGGAAAAATACAGCTCTGTGACATTGAATAGGATATTAATATCGAGAAAAAAGAACCAAAAATGTAATATTACGTGGCTGGCACCCAACGGTTGTCAGGCAAACACGTAATATTACGTGGTTGGCCCCGAATGAGTTAAGGGTGTCTTGAAAAGCGTTCCAGTCATAAGCTGTAATCGGAAGGAACCAGGACATTTTAATACACTTCACTCGCCCCAATCAAAGAAATTGGCAACTGCATCCATCTATCCAGGTCCTTCTCCACCTTTTTATATTATGAATTGAGGTCTACTTTGATAAGTGAAGGAAGTACTTTCTCAAGCAGAGTGGATATAATTTGAGTTAATATTTTATATTCAAATGACAAAGGTGAGTTTTGCCTATGATTCACACCGTTTAGGGTCCTTCCCTGGTTTGATTAAACTTTAATGAGGGCTTTCATGGAAATGGTTACTCATAATTATTGAACAAGTTTAGAATAGGATCTATTTGTTTATTAGCAAATGTTTTGAAGAAATCTATTGAAAAATCATCGGGCCCTGGATTCTTTCCTGATGGTAATCGTGCCATAGTGTCTGACACCTCTTGTTGGGTTATCTCGCTTTCAAAATCATCCATCATTGTTTCTAATAGTTTTGGGATCAATGTCAGATTCAGATTGATTCAGATTCCTTTATTAAGCCATTTGTGTAAAAACACATTGGTAATTGTTGCGGCATTACAGTGTATGCATTTTTTTTTCACAGTAACAACAACACACAGGGTAAAAACAGTGCAGTGGAAGATTAATCATTTAAATACATATATATATATATATATATATATATATATATATATTTTATATATATATATATATAAGTGTAAAGTGCAGAGTTCCAGTAAAGACCAGTGCAGTGTCATTGTGCCAGTGTCACTTGGGGGCGGAGGGGAGGGGGGGGGGGGGGGGGGGGCAGGCAGGCAGGCATTGATCAGCCTGGCGGCTGAGGGGAAGAAACTCAGGCCATGGTTACACTAGAGCTGCCGCGGTATTGATGTTTTCCTTACCGCACACATTTGCAAAATATTTCCTACCGCCGCGGTAATAACCGCACACACACACACACAAAAAAAGTTTGAATGCATTTTTTTTGTAGTCTACTCTTTATATAGCATATAGCCTGCCTCTAGTCTAAATGTCTATCTTTAGAGGATGACTTTGCAGCATGAATATTGTTTGGGATTCGGCATGCACGCATTCGTTATTAAAAGTGAAACACGGATTCGAAGTCTCCCCTCGGTGTCGCGCCCGCCGGTTACCCCCCCGACCCTTTCTTCTTCTTATTATTATAACGTTACTACTTATGATTACAAAGGCATTCGATTTGTGGCATTAACGTTAGTATAGTTACACGTTCGTATTTACCGGACCACATAGCAAGGCAAGCGTTACTCAATTAATATCTAAGTTCCTTTCTTTGCTCAGAGCGTGCCGAGTTGTACCCATTCTGCGGTCTGTTAATAAAGTTTTCAATCAGACAAGTGTATAGAACGAAGGGCTTTTATTATAACATTTCGTTGCAGTAAAATCATTATGCCTCGTTCCCTGAGGAGCGACGGCGTCGGTAATCCACTCCGGTCTCCGGTGGGAGCTAACGTACTATTAGCCGTGTTGTGATGGCTGAGATTCAGGAAGTAAAAGCACTGCAAGATGCTCCAAGCATGTGACGCGTATCTCTTCTGACCAATCAGTGGTCTGCAGTGTTTCATGTGACTTTTCTGGTACTCAATAGGGTTGCTTGGAATCTCGACAGAGAAGTAGGGTATATCTGCAGAGCCACAAGCCCAACGAGAGCGTAATAATAATAATAATATAATAAAAAACAGCGGTGATGCCGGTATTCAGCCCAACGCTGCGGTGGGCATGATGTAACAGCGATACCGCGGTAATACCGATACCGCGGCAGCTCTAGGTTACACCGACTGTTTTTGTTTTAGTTTTGTTTCTGTTTTGAATACGTTTGCTGTCCCTGTTAAATAGAAATGCCGTTTTCGCAGGAAAATGCGTTGCCCTAGCAGGAACGCTGAAAAGGTGTAATCTGCGTGGAGCCGTTGTTGCTCAACGCCCATGCGCAATAGATACCGACATCTGCGTGCCCTCACCAACGTCCGGTGACAACAGAGCTGTCCCAAATAGCTGCAGCTACCATGTGTTGTCAAGTTATTGTTATAAGGACCCCAGTCCAAGCTACAACAGTCTGCATTCCCTTAACAATTGTTTGTATTGAGCCGTATTGTATTGTACCCATTCTGCAATATGTTAAATAAAGTTTACATCCATTCATTCTGCTAGCATTAACGATTGCATGAGCAGCTGGCTAACGTGAGCTAACGTTAGCTACCAGTCCCTGTTAGCTCAGAGCCCCTCTTTCAACATAACAAGCATTAAACAAAATGGCCCAGTCATCTATTCACTTTTGTTTAATACATGAGGCGTTGTCTCTAATGTTATCTAGCTACTGATAGCTCCCGATATCAGTTTGGTGCTGGCTGGCTAACTGACGTGAGCTAACGTTAGCTGCTACTAGCCACAATGCTATACTGTTATAATGGCATATTCCATTCACGTTAGCATGTAGCTAACAACATCTGCAATCTTTTTTGAGACTAAACTATCCGCTCTTGGTGGTCACTTGTGTTGATGTTAGTTTTGTTTCATCAACAAATCATCAACAAATGAGGCAGAACACACAGTGAATGTATCCGTTTTTGTTTATTGCACTTTATTTCTTGCTGAAAAATAATGCTTCATTGGCTAAAATGGCTCGCGGAGGCATTTAAAGATGGTGGCTTTTGAGATTTTGAACAGGATGTGGAGTGTCCTCATTCAAGTTCTGATTGGTTGAAAATTGCCTTCATGTTCGCCACCTACTGCCACCTACTGCTTTGGCATTGTACTACATCACTGTGCTCAGGTTGCAAAACGAATGTCTAACTTGGCTGCCACTACGTTGCGACCTGGAAAAGCGAAACTCATCTTCAAAACGAAACGAAAACATCAATCAGTCTAACCGCAGCCTCAGTCTGTGATGAGCTTTCACAGCCTTTGGGATCCTCAGCCTTCTCCCAGAGTCTAAAAAGTCCTATATATCCTGTGTCTTCTCGCTCTCTGAGGAATAAAGAGAAGGATTCTTCTTTTGTAGAAGTCTAAGAAGACTTTGTTTATGAGCCTTCTCGCGGCGACAGTGGCTCAGGAGGTAGAGCAGTCGTCTGGCAATCCGGAGGTTCCCGGTTCGATTCCCGCTCCTCCCAGGCAGCGTGTCGGTGTCCTTGAGCAAGACACTTAACCCCTAATTGCTCCCGATGAGCAGGTTGGCACATTGCATGGTTGCCTCTGCCGTCGGTGTGTGAATGTGTGAGTGAATGGGTAAAATGTGAGTAACAAATTGTAAAGCGTTTTGGATAAAAGCGCTATATAAAAAAACCAGACATTTTTTGTCCATGGACCAGAGGCCAAAATTTCACTTGTCGGTACCACTCAAGGTGACGAAACTTGCATATCATTTTTTTTAAAGATCTATGTCTGTAGATGCTATTTTGGTATGATAGCCCTTCCGGAGTGGTAGCTTTATCATAATTATCAAGTCATGCAGTATACCCACCCCTCAGGAAATTGCATTTCAGATGCTGGTGCATATACTGCTTTAGATTCACGTAGAGGACATCTGTCAATGTTTCACAATATTGTCTTTGGTATCATTTTAAAGGGGACTGTCATCTTTCATTCAAGCTAAGATATGCATATCTCTGACCAATATAGAGGTCACTGGAGCTCTTTGAACAGTCAACAACACACATCTTTACATGATTTTTGCCTAAATTATAAACTATCTTTTAGCCTTGTGTCATATAGGAGCAACAGGGACACAAAATACAAAATCTACAACACTCGGGACCATAAGGGAAATGTATAATATGCCTATACTATTTCTTGTCAGGGGTGATTGGGAGCCTTAAATTAGAAGAGCAGTACTAGGCTCCTATTAAACTATACAGAACAGCCACTAGGATAATGTCACAAAGTGGTCTGTCTTTATCATACGGACATAAAGGACACCACAATGAGATAAGGAACCACTTAGAGTTTTATAAACAACCTATTAAACAGAACAACATTATAAACAAAATTAACATTGAAAGTGAATCATACATTTAATCCCACAGTATCGTTATTAATGGGAATAGGCCTATGTCAAGATCTGATTATAGTCAGGCTATCACTATCTGTGTGTACTTAAGATGGAGTTGAGATGGGTAACCTAGTCCAGAATCACCCCATATTGTCACTCATACTGCTCGTCTCTCTCATCCTCTGACTCCTCGAGTTCGAAGTCAGGTTCTGGATCATCCTGCAGTTTTTGGTTGCTGCATGTCTGTAACTTGCACATATCTGTGCATGCCAGTCCATTTGATAAGCATGTGCAGCTTGGCATTTTGCATGAACGGACACACTTGCATGTTAGCAATTCCAGGACTACATCTGGTGCAAGTGGGGAGCCCATCCAGTAAATTGCCAGCTTGCCCTCATCTTCTTTCCATCCATGCTCTGTAGGACTTGGGACCACAGGGTTAGACTGCAGACTGACTTCCACATTGCTGCCTGATAGTTTGCTTGCAGGAAGAGACAGTCTCTACATTGTGGCAGCTGGCTGGACTCGGCCTCTCCCCTTTTGGTACAGAAGAGCTGGTAGCACAGTTGGTTCACCTCTACCGTGCTGCTGTTAGCAGAGTACATGTGACATGTAAACTCCTCAATTATCTGGAACAGCTCCTCACTCGCATCCCATGACTGCCCTAGTCCACTGAAGGTTTCTTGGTAGGAAGTATACTTCTTCACCATCTTCAGGGCATTCAGCTTCCCCCGGCCAGCGAATGCACTGACAGTGTCACAGCCAGTGAAGGCGTGTAAGCCAATTAGGCTGTCAGAGGCTGTCTCCAACTGAGCTTGCAAGTTTGCTGATGTTCACATATCATGTGTGGTTCTGGGTCCCACACTTCATGTAGATGGGACAGGTGATGTCCTTCTGGAAGGCAAGACAATGCCTCAGCTATGATGATGACTGCTTTTGAGCCCATGTTTGCAGCATCTGAAGCATGCAGGAGCAGGCGAGTGTCAGCTTCTTCATGTGTGGATTGCAGTTCTGCTACTTCTTCACACCCACCATCTGTCAACCTGTAGCAGGTTTCCTCGCAGGTCGTGTACAACACTTTGCCATGCAGCCTCTCTGTATTGTGGGAGGTTCCACTCTTCCACCAGAAAGAAAACTAGTATCTTAAAAGGGAGCTGCATACCTTGAAAAGTGCCAGTGCCCAAGATGTCATAGCCAACACAGCCATCAAGAATCAAGATGTTCCTCAAGCCTGACCACTTGACATCAAACCAGAAGCAGAATGTCCTGTCATTTCAGAATCACTTAGTCTGCCTGTGCTATCTACTCTCTGGCACTAATGATCCTGATCATGCATCCCAGAGGGTTTTGCGGCTCATACAGTCATTTGGCCATGACATGGTATATGCAGCAACAAGTGGAAAGATCAAACCTTCCAAGCACATCGTTTTGCCATTCAGTGTCAAGTAATTGACAGGGAATGTAGAGCTGATAAACATCCTCAACCGACTTGGTCACAGCGTGTCCACTGTCCTACTCACAGATGGAGGAAATCGCTCTCCTGCCCTGCACCTCTCTCCTGCCCTGCACCTCTCTCCTGCCCTCGACCTCTCTCCTGCCCTGCACCTCTCTCCTGCCCTGCACCTCTCTCCTGCCCTGCACCTCTCTCCTGCCCTCGACCTCTCTCCTGCCCTGCACCTCTCTCCTGCCCTGCACCTCTCTCCTGCCCTGCACCTCTCTCCTGCCCTGCACCTCTCTCCTGCCCTCGACCTCTCTCCTGCCCTCGACCTCTCCTGTCCTCGACCTCTCTCCTGTCCTGCACCTCTCTCCTGTTCTGCGCCTCTCTCCTGCGCCTCTCTCCTGCACCTCTCTCCTGCCCTGCACCTCTCTCCTGCCCTGCACCTCTCCTGTTCTGCACCTCTCTCCTGTCCTGCACCTCTCTCCTGCCCTGCACCTCTCTCCTGCCCTGCACCTCTCTCCTGTCCTGCACCTCTATCCTGCCCTGCACCCTGCACCTCTATCCTGCCCTGTACCTCTCTCCTGCCCTCGACCTCTCTCCTGTCCTGCACCTCTCTCCTGCCCTGCACCCTGCACCTCTCTCCTGCCCTGCACCTCTCTCCTGCCCTGCACCTCTCTCCTGCCCTGCACCTCTCTCCTGTCCTGCACCTCTCTCCTGCCCTGCACCTCTCTCCTGTCCTGCACCTCTATCCTGCCCTGTACCTCTCTCCTGCCCTCGACCTCTCTCCTGCCCTGCACCTCTCTCCTGCCCTGCACCTCTCTCCTGTCCTGCACCTCTCTCCTGCCCTGCACCCTGCACCTCTCTCCTGTCCTGCACTTCTCTCCTGCCCTGCACCCTGCACCTCTCTCCTGCCCTGCACATCGCTCCTGTGTGTGTGTGTGTGTCAGATAATGTTGATATTTAAATGTTAAAAAAAATAATACAAAATAAATGTACATGATCATGCAACATAAAACAATTGTTGTAGGAACGGTTTGGGAGAGGGAGGTAGGGAGGGGTTTTAGATTGTGTGTTGTGAAGTTTAGACTTCAGAGAGAGAGAGAGAGAGTACACATTAAACTCTGGCCTCTTTAAGTGTCTATTCTTCAACGTAATAGCTTATCTACTTGAAATGTACTGAAAAAAATTTATATATAATGTGACACAAAAATGCGTATTTTTTTTGGCCTGTAAGAAATATGCTTGGCGGGTAGAATTTTCCCATCTACCCGCCACTGGCCGGTGAGTCAAAGTTAATTTCGTGCCGTGCTAACGTGTTTGGGATATGCCATTATAACAGTATAGCATTGTGGCTAGCAGCGTAGTAACGTTAATGCTAGAAAAATGAATGGATGTAATCGTTATTTAACAGATTGCAGAATGGGTACAATACAATACGGCTCAATACAAACAATTGTTAAGGAAATGCAGGCTGTTGTAGTTTGGTCTGGGTTCCTTATAACAATAACTTGACAACACATGATCTTAGTTTAGCCGCAGCTACAGGCAATCTGAGGAGAACGCAGCTGATATCCTGTATAGGTCCAGCCAGGGGAGAATTTGGCGTCGGTGTTTACTACTGCGCATGGGCGTTGGGCAAGAAACTGCTCCGTATCCGGCTCATGCAAATTACATGCCACCATTGTCGGCGAGTTTCCAAAACGAAAACACCCTTTCAGCGTTGCTTGCCACTAGGAAAACGCGTTTTCCTGCCAAAAACGGCGTTTATTTTTAACTTGGACATGCAAACGTAATCATTCGAAAATACAACGTTGCTGTTTTACCCCAGTGTAACCATGGCCTAAAGCAGGATATGCACCAGGTTGCGCCATTTTTCGAACGTTTCGTTCTCTCCGCTATGATGAGCTCTGACTGTCTGTGTTTTGCTTCATTACGGACAGCACCTCTCAAGTACCCATATGTGCATGTGTGAGTGTGAGCCGAGTGTGTGTGTAACTAACAGCCCCGCTCCTCGTGCAGACGACGGAGAGAGACAGAGGGAGGAGAGATATAGAAAACGGCCAACAAGATTAGTTTGCAACGTTTAAATTCCTCGAAAAAACTCCATAATTTCTCGAGTACCGATAGCAAAACCAATAACGTCGGAGCTTATCAATACTCAGTTTTTTTCTAATTTAGTATCGGTTCCCGTTTAGAACCGGGTTTCGGGGGGCATCCCTAACAGACATAGATCTTTGAAAAAATGATATGTACGTTTCGTCACCTTGAGTGGTACCGATATCTGGTCTGGCCCATGGGTTGCAGACCAACTTCCTCCGTCACGCTGCTTAACACATTGGTTGCCAGCCGGATATGGCGATTTATCACTTGAATGCCACCACGTTAATGAATGGGAGGACGAGCACATTTGCGAACGCATAAACTATATCTTAAATTATGGCTGTCTTAATACACCCGTCGCTTATCAATGCCTTGCTTGCAGTCAACATGTACGAAACGGATTGTTTTTTCATCAGTACATTTCAGTTTTATATACCGTTTTGAATACGAGTATAGTTTCGGAGATTTCTAGTCATTCCAGAGAAATCCGTGAAAATAGCCATTTACTTGAATACACAAAACACGTTGTAATTTTCCAGCTGATTTATGAATAGTTTCCAAATAAACGCTAGATTATCGAGAGTATTTGTGTTCTTATGCAAAATACAAGATACAAAAGCGGGCTGAAAAATCATTTATCCGTGCCGCGCTCAGCGCCATGCCACACACACACACGTTGTCTGTGAAAAACAACTCTGATTAACCCAAAACTGGTAAAATATATTCCTTACCTCAGATCAGATGTTCTGCAAAAAGATGAATCCAATTCCTGATCGCCATTCCAAATATTGATCGCGTTTATTGATCCAACGTTATAGTCCGAAAAGCATGATCCAAGCTGCTTCCAGCTTCGCCAGTGACTCTGGTAACACGACACTGCTTGCCAGAGGTGGGGAAACCCTGGGGCGGAGTTTCTCTCTGATGCACTTTTTCACTCAATCCAATCCAATGATGTGCATTACCATCCGGGAGACGATGGGGGCGGTATTTGCCCTTTTCGAGCTCGGAGCCATTCCCAATGATAATGTCAGGCTGGACGGATGAAAAATGAATGGATATCGCTAATAAAAGTAATAACGATTAAATAATGAGAAATCTCGTGATTGGCAACCAACGCATGGCGGCCTCGTTGTTGGCACCCAATGTGTTAAAGGCAGGAATACATATAGTGGTGTCCTCCCTTTTTATCTGCCAACAGTTTCCCTGCTTTGTCACTCTGTTCATGGTAACGCTGTTTCAACCTAGTCGTCGTATTCTCCACCTCCCGTCTAGTAATAGTGTTGTAATCTGCCTTTCCAAAATTACAGATTAATGGATTCATCGACTAAGAGGGGGCTAACTGACAAGAAACAGGACAAACTTACATTTTAGTTTATTTGTTTTCATGCTTTAGTTTGTTTTTCTCTTACCGATCTGATGTGATGTAATCCCCACACAGAGTGTTGAACCTACACAGCCAGGCTTCACCGGTGACCAGAGCTCCCAGCATGCCTCCCGTGGAGACCAGTTACATTCCCCCTCCACCTCCTCTTATCCAGGACTACCGCCACTACTACCACACACCTAGTGACCTACCAGGTAAGACTCTCACCCGCCTTAAACACGCATCAATATAGCTCATAGATCTATGGCTCATAGCTCTGTTATTGTCAACTAAATGGACGTAACTTCTTTTTTCTTCTCCTTTTTTTTGCAGATCTAAATTTCTTCTCTTTCCTCCAAGGCGAAAATCAGGTACATTTAACTACATATAATTGGAGTTGAAAGCCCTGCTCATGGGGCAGCATGTCTCTACAATGTGTCGCCTCTACAATATGGGGCGACAGTGGCTCAGGAGGTAGAGCGGTCGTCTGGTAATCGGAAGGTTCCCGGTTCGATCCCGGCAGAGTGTCGAAGTGTCCTTGAGCAAGACACTAAAACCCCTAACTGCTCCTGATGAGCAGGTCAGCACCTTGCATGGTTGTCTCCGCCATCATGTGTGAATGAATGGGTGAATGTGAGGCACAAGTAAAGTGCTTCTGATAAAAGCTGCTATATAAATGCAGTTACCTCAGTTCCTCCAGCGTGACGGTCTGGTCTCTTGTTGTTTGGCAGCATTACAACATGGTGATGGCGGCGGCGGCGGCTGCGTCAGCCTCTGCCTCGGAGGAACACGACCTGCTGCTCAACCGCTTCCTGCCCTACAGCTCCTCCCAGATGTTCCTGGAGGCCACGCCCGGGGGAAGCAGCACGCTGGAGGCCACCGGGGGCAGCAACAGTGGCAGCAGCAGCAGCTTGGTGTCCTCCAGCAGCCTGCGGGACCGCGACAAGGACCGGGACAGCCACTCCCTCTCGGGGGTGTCACGGTCCTCGGTGGAGGCGGCGGCGGCGGCCACCATATATGGTTCCATATCTGACATCATCTCGCTCGACTAGACCCACATTAACCACCACCCCACTGCATCCCCACACACACAAAAAAAAACTTAGAACCGACCTCGAGGGGAGAACTTGATAACAGGAGTTCTTTGTAAATAGAGAAGAAGAGGACGAGAGAATACAATGCTATGTACAGAAAGGAAAATCTATTTTACCTATCGTATGTATATAAACTTAGGACACTTCCTGTCCAGTGAGTTGCTTCAGTTGATATTTTTCTGTGAATACTGAAGACTTTTTCACACCTCTTCATGTGCTCCTTTGATTAAATTGTACCTTTTGTACTTGGTTTTTACTGTTTTTGTTTCAATATTCCATGTTGATGGCATTATTTTCTAGATAATGTAAAGTGCACACAACACACACCCCTATGAGGTGACAACTTACGGGACACTGTTTAGAATATGAAGAAAATGGGCGTCTACGCGAAGACATGCTTAGTGGAAAATCACAGCAGAGGGGAATGTGTCACATTATCTTTATCTTCAAAATGGCATAGTTTCTGTTAGGTTTTCGGCTGCAGAAAACTGGCTTTTATTTAATTTGTTATTTTAGCATCACTGTATTTTTGCTTTCTGACATTCATGCTGCGGTCATAATTGTATGTTAATTATTTATAATGTGTCTAAGTTATGTTGGATGTATGCTGTTTTTTAAAAAGCATTCCCTATGCCCCTAGGACCTGTTGCCACTAGGAATGCAAAATCAGTCGCTAGATCCTTCTCTTGTCATAATTCTGCACTCTATTGTTTTCCAGCTGCATTCATCCTCGCTCTTTTTTTTTGTCAAGTCGTATATCAAGTCTGTTTCATAGTTAAGAGTACTTAATATGCGTATAAGTGGGAAACTAGTCATTGGTCTTGCGAGCAAATCGTCTTAATGTCAAATTACCAAATTGATTAATTCTATAAATGAGGAATATCACAATACAATTGTTTAACCAAAATCTTTGGAGACCACTATTCTATATTGTGCTTTTCACTTAGGCCTAGAGACTTAGGAGGTGGGGAAACGTTCATGTTTTTTTAGTTTTTTTTTTTTTTTTTTAAACGGATCTTCAAACCTTTAGCTCGAATTTTCAAGACAGGGCTTGTCCACTTAATTCTATATTTAAAAGGCAGGACTTGTTCTGAATGCAGGTCAGTAAAGGACATTACATGGTGCCTTTATGTATGATTTCAGCACTGGCCTGCTGTTGCCGTCGGTGTGAATCACCTGACAGTTGTCTCTCAACTATCCCTGCTTTCTGTTCATCGTCTTTGCTGCAGCCTAACGAATACCTAACATAATTATGATAGCTTAGTTCTTGAGTGAATCACAATGCATTTTGGCCCAGAAGTTAGAGCCATTTGTGTTATTTTGACCCTTCTTGACCTGTGCATACAATTAGTATTATTTATTATCATATATATTTTTTGCATTTGTTTGATTTGTGGATATGCATTGCTGTCATTGTATATGGTATTTCTTTTGTAATTGGCTATATAATTAATGCTATTTAAAGATATCATTGTTGCTTGACATGCATTGTAACATTTTCTGTTCTGTCTTCTGTCTGTTTGACTATCAAATGATGTCAATAACACAATAGATGCTTTGATCATTGTGACCAGCTCTAAGGTCTACTGTGCTGTTTGATATTTGTATGAATTAAACAGATATAAGGAAGTGTGTCTTTTGGTCTACAGCTAGTTCTGATTTGGCTCATGTAAATGGAAACAAATTACTTACTATAAATGCATCCTAATATTAGGTCCAAATTTTTTATCCGATTTCTAAATTGCATAGGATGCGTCTAACTATAGGACAACTCGGCAACACGGAGTCAAAAATGTTGCTTAAATCAAAGGTCACTCTCAGGGAGAGTTCCAGAGTATGTTTTTAAAATCGATGGACTGAGGCAGGGAGAGGGTTCCAGGGTATGATGATGAGATGGACTCAGCGTTGCGGACTGAGACAGGGAGAGTGTTACAGAGGGTATGATTTAAAAACTGATGCACTCAGTGTTGTGGACTGAGGCAGGAAGAGCGTTACAGAGGGTATGATTTAAAAACAGATGGACTCAGCGTTACAGAGATGCACTCAGCGTTACAGAGATGAGGTGTTTAGAGCGTTTGGTGAGGTGTTGGATGGTGGGCTGAGGTGCTGGAGGGTGGGGATGATGTGTTATCAATGATGACAAATAACTTGAAGTTTCTGTTTGATACAGTTGCAAAACAACTCAAAGTCCTGTTTTCGGCCAATGACTTAATTAAATTCTTTACCAAGAAAATTGATCTTATAAGAGACTAAATTGATGGCTTACTCTCTAATCGGTCCCACTCAACCTCCAATGGGCTTTCCCTCTGCTATGCAATCCAGCCATATGCTATCCTGCCTTGAAAATGTCTCACTTAGTGTCTTCTCAAAATTGGTTGATGCGGCTAAACCCTCAACCTGCTCACTTGACCCTCTTCCAGCAACTCATTAAACAACTTTCGTGGAAATGACTAAGAACAAAGGATGAGCCGAGTGAAATCATTGAGTCCAGTTATAAAAAATGAACATAGATTTATTCATCTGTGGCCACAGTGAAAATTATCAGTTTATAGAAAGACATGTTTACACACACGCATCTGACCAGAAAGTGACCCAGAGGTCTGGTCAGACAGATCAAATGCACAATTGAAATGACGTACATTATACATCCAGATATGACAGAAAGGTAAACAAAATGTGTCCCAGTTAGGGAATAAATAACAAGATTGGCTCAATAGCCTTTGTTATGTCTTAACTGGGGAGAGAAATAGCCTTGGACCTCTCCTATCTCCTGGCCCTTTGGCTGAGTTTAAGAGACACTGAAGAAACTGTCACCCAGTGTCTGAGCTCAGTTTACTATATTAACTAGTCAATAAGACATAGAATATGTATTTTAACACAGATGAATAGACATAGATAACATTTACATAACACTCCCCTCTTTGATAATCAATCATAAGTTAAGTGATCATATGATATTCTGTACCCGCAAAAAGCTAAAACTAAAGGCTGGCTGTCACAAAACAGTCACATCTAGAGACCTAAAAACCTACTCTAGCGAGGCCTTTAACCTTGAACTGGAGAGTCTGGACTGGTCAGATGAACTCAATGGTACACTGGTTGAAGAAACTTGGCTTGGCTTCAAAACCAAATTTTCATCAATACTAAACAACATGGCCCCCCTAAGAACCACCAGGGTAAAAAATCGCGCTGAGCCATGGATGCACACTGAAATACTGACCGCTATGAAAGCCAGAGACAAAAAATGCTCTGAGTTTCGTAAAAGTCAGTCAAAGCTTACCAAAAGCACGAGCAGTGAACTCCAAGACCACGTGACTGAACTCAAACTAGAAAGAAACAGACTAAGAAATGACGTAAACTCCATGATCAAAACTGCTAAAAAAAATTTCATCAATGACAAAACCGAGGAAAACAAAAATAAACCACGTGAACTTTGGAAATTACTCAACAATCAACTAGGCTGCAGTAAAAAAACTCAAAACCAGGTTCTCAAACATAAACATAAAGACGGACAACACGCTCATCACAGACAAGCTGGATGTAGCCAATTACTTAAACACTTTCTTCACAAACATAGCCACAACACTGGTAAACAAACTACCCTCCCACTCAGGGCAGTATGGGGTAGAACACATAGTAGCATACTACAAGAACCTAGGCGTCCACAAAGACGACTTCAAACTGGAAATAGTAACTACAGATGAGGTACTCAAAAAACTGAGCGCCCTCCAACCAAACAAGGCCACTGGCCATGACAACATCCCCTCCAAATTCCTCAGAGACTCAGCAGCAGCCATCACCCCAGTCATCACACACATAATAAACCTCTCCATAAAACAGGGACACGTCCCCAAGGACTTCAAAATTGCGAGAGTAACACCCCTGCACAAAAAGGGCAGCAAATTAGACCCGGGTAACTACCGCCCTGTTTCTATCCTTACATCCATCTCGAAAGTCATGGAAAAAAGAGTATACGAACAGATCGAAAAGTACCTCGCGGAAAAAAATCTAATCTACGAATTCCAATCTGGCTTCAGAACATCCCACTCCACTGACACATGCCTTCTCTACTTGAACGACCACATCAAACAAGAGGTGGACGCGGGCAAATACTGCGGCATGGTCATGCTGGACCTACAAAAGGCCTTCGACACTGTCAATCACACCATTCTGATTGACAAGCTAAAAGCAATTGGTTTTGATAGTTTATCAGTGAGCTGGATACAATCCTACCTGGAGGGGAGGGAACAGATGGTGGAAGTAAACGGTACCCTATCCCCCCCCCTCACAGTGAGCTGTGGTGTTCCACAAGGAAGCATACTAGGACCGCTACTATTCCTAATTTATGCAAATGACATGTCGTCAGCTTGTGACTGCAACTTGTTCCTGTTTGCGGACGACTCAGCCCTGCTGGTCTCTGACAAGAACAAGATACAGGTTGAAAAAGCCCTCAGCTCGGAACTAGGCAAAATCTGCATATGGCTCGCCGACAACAAACTATCATTACACATGGGCAAAACAGAGTCCATTCTCTTCGGTTCAAATAACAAACTCAGCAAGACCGACGGCTTCTCGGTTACAGTGGGTGACAATATTATCACAAGGAAAGATGAAATTACCTACCTGGGTTCCATCCTAGAGGCTAATCTTTCCTGTGACAAAATGGCATCCAATGTAATAAAAAAAGTCAACCAACGAACGCGATTCTTGTACCGGATCTCCTCTCTGGTAAACAAGAATACCCTGAAGACTCTAGCAGGAGCACTCATTCAAGGGTACTACGACTATGCTTGCACCTCATGGTACCAAAGCACCTCAAAGGCACTAAAAAACAAATTACAAACATCTCAAAACAAGCTAGTCAGACTACTACTTGACCTGACTCCTAGAACCCACCTCACCCCTGCCCACTTTGACAACCTAGGATGGCTTAGAGTAGACGACAGAGTACAGCAACTTGCAATGGGCCTGGTCTACAAGATACACTACGCGACCAAGGTACCCATGTACATGTCAAAATACTTCCCAAAGGTCAGTGAATACCACGATCACAACACCAGAGGGAGCTCCACAAATCATGTAAAACCCAGATTCGGCTCAAACAAGGGACTAAACACGTTTCACAATTATGCCACATCAATGTGGAACGCCCTGCCTAAAGCTGTAAAGGAATGTGAATCACTACCCACCTTCAAAAACACTCTAAAAAAACACCTACGTGAGACTGCAATTCGAAACTGGCCCCTACAAATGTCCTAACCTAGTTGTACAGTAAATGACCAAGTAAGGCTTTGTCAATATTCCAATGTACAGTGTAAAATGTGTGTGTGTCCCCTTCCCAACCCCCCCCCCCCCACCTCCAATGTACAGCCCTCACCCAACCCACCCAACCCCACCCCACCCAACCAACCTCCTCCAATGTACAGTTTCTATGCCAAATGTATATACACTCCTTTTCTGGACACTTTTGTATCACAAACAGTACTGTATTTGCAAATCTGATATGTCATAAATGTATAGATGTAGCAGTACTGTCTATCTGTATGTCATGTATGTCATATATGTTATGATGAATTGAAAATGGGGGACCCTGATGTAAACAAGACGAAAGTCTTTCTCTGGTCTGCATCCCCTTAACAATTGTATGTATTGAGCTGTACTGTACTGTACCCATTCTGCAATCTGTTAATAAACTTTTCAATCAATCAATCAAAACATTAACATAATTTTCTTTATCAAAAAACAACATCTAAATGCTAATATTAACCAAAAAAATGCCAAAACAAGAATTGTACCTATAATTTACATGCAGAATAATGTTGAAACACTTGTCTAAAATGATAAACAAAGAAACTTAAATGTTTAATATCAACTGCAAAAACATAATAACTTCAAAAATCAGAAAGAGAAAAAAATATTTATTACATCAAACAGTCACTAGAGGGAGACACTAATCCACACATCGCCAGATGCGTGAATACTTTCCCTAAGCCAGTTGTACTTCCGCGTTCGGTGATGCGTGAATACTTTCCCTAAGCCAGTTGTACTTCCGCGTTCGGTTTGCGCAATCTGATTGGCCACTGACGTTTCTCTCAGCGCCCAATCGCAGCCTAACTTTCAGTTCCACAAGTCCGTCACATCAGCTACCTACCTGCATCAATATACTACTAACTATCAACTAACTCGCTACCGCCGTGCATCAATATACTAACTAGCTAGCACATCAATATACTAACTAACGCGCTACCACGTGCATCAATATACACCGTGCATCAATATACTGCTACCGCCGTGCATCGCTATACCAGCTACCTACCTGCATCAATATACTACTAACTATCAACTAACTCGCTACCGCCGTGCATCAATATACTAACTAACTAGCACATCAATATACTAACTAACACGCTACCGCCGTGCATCAATATACGCCGTGCATCAATATACTGCTACCGCCGTGAATCGCTATACCAGCTACCTACCTGCATCAATATACTACTAATTATCAACTAACTCGCTACCGCCGTGCATCAATATACTAACTAACAAGCACATCAATATACTAATGTAGTATATTTCTACAGAATCCTACAATAATCTACGGTTATTGTAGTACAGTACAATGGTATTGTTTATCTGGAAGGAGGAGAAAGGGATCATACGTGATAGAATTGTTGGTCTCCTCATCTGACTTTTAGCAGATGAAGAATAAACGTGTACGCCAGACAACCAGAACTGTAGTTCAACTCAACTGATTTATTTGAGCCAGGGCCAAGAGTGAATAAAAGGTTGCCTTTCACATACAAAGGATTTATCAGAAAACATTAACATGGCTGCTGTGTACAGGAATCAACAAGGTTTGCATCTCAAACCCCAACATGTACATAAAACAGTCACTCGTTAACATAATTTGAACATACATTGACAATACTGTAAGCCCTTTTTGTATATAAGTAAGCCTGGTTTCTAAGCTAGGTTACATTCTATTCTAACCAAACATCGTGGTTCCATCCGGCTTACTTACATAAAAACAGCTCAGTCGTATCTCTGGTCGGGGAGGGGTTGGAGCCGCAGACCCCTTGGGTTGGTTTGGTCTGGGCTCCTGAATAACACTATGTTCGCCCTTATATACTATAATTTCTAGCCAATAATAGCACATTTTACTAATATAGTTGGTCCAATCCGGCGTCTTCTGTGGGGGGTTGGTTCTTGTTCCACGGGTGGGGTAGTGTCGTCTTCCCTCAGTGATCAGAAGGGGGGTCTTTATGGCCCCCCCTTCCTTGATGTGGTCTTTCTTCCCTCAGTGATCAGAAGGGGGGTCTTTATGGCCCCCCCTCCTTGGTGTGGCCACTTGATGAATACAGAGGCCTGTTCCAATAAACCTTTTACCAACTGTATCTCCCGTGTATATGAATTTACATATTTCTAATATTATGGTTTACTCTTTTGATACTAAACAGTTGATTAATAGATAACTTTGTTTGTGACTTAGTGTCCATGACTAATCATCTCTTCAACAAGTCTAAACTGGTCTGCCCTGTGTTCAACCCAGCTGTCTCTGCTTCTACATTTACATACAGTCAATTCGAGAAGGTGTTTGTTCTCTAATTTAGTCATTGCTTGAGTGGGGGTTGAAATAACTGTTGCTGCTGTTATCTGATGCAACTGTCTCAAGTATGGTTCCTTATTTAGCCACTGAGTTCACTCTGCTATTGAAAGGTACATCTGGCTTTACATAATGGTTCTCTAATTTATTCACACATATTAATTATGAAATTCAACGTCAATATTACCACACTAACTAACGCGCTACCGCCGTGCATCAATATACTGCTACCGCCGTGAATCGCTATACCAGCTACCTACCTGCATCAATATACTACTAACTATCAACTAACTCGCTACTGCCGTGCATCAATATACTAACTAACTAGCACATCAATATACTAACTAACGCGCTACCACGTGCATCAATATACGCCGTGCATCAATATACTGCTACCGCCGTGCATCGCTATACCAGCTACCTACCTGCATCAATATACTACTAACTATCAACTAACTCGCTACCGCCGTGCATCAATATACTAACTAACTAGCACATCAATATACTAACTAACACGGTACCGCCGTGCATCAATATACGCCGTGCATCAATATACTGCTACCGCCGTGAATCGCTATACCAGCTACCTACCTGCATCAATATACTACTAACTATCAACTAACTCGCTACCGCCGTGCATCAATATACTAACTAACTAGCACATCAATATACTAACTAACGCGCTACCGCCGTGCATCAATATACGCCGTGCATCAATATACTGCTACCGCCGTGCATCGCTATACTGCTACCGCCTGTAAATGCCCAGTCTTGTGCTTTGTCACCACCTGTCAATCTGTTCTGTTATTGGTCCATGATGGCAATAAATTGATATAGACTTTATTCTGTCAACCTTGACAATGTATGGTTATTATTGATGTAGACTCATCAAAGTATTTTTAAATGCTTTGTCTAATTAACTAGCCTATAGAACAGATTTTTACAGCCTAATCTAAAACAGATTTTTTACACATTGGTTCAAACATGATCACGGAAGGTGACAACCCTAACATGTCATGTTGTGTCACAACAGAATGAGTAGGTGAGTGTTAGGCCTACAGAAAGTGTAATCTATTGATTGACTTGCATGACCTAGTCAATTCGGTAGAAGAGTCTGGTGGGCGAGATTATGCATGACCAGCCTGTGATCTAAAAGTTCCTGCCTGTGGCTGAATAATGAAGCCCAAAGTCGCGTCACGCGCAAGAGCATATTACCTACTTCTTATGCCGTGCTCAATATTAAAACTCACTGCTCGTCCACCCAACGTAAACAGAGCAGAGATAAGCAATAATTAAGTCGTGTTTTGAACAGAGCAGAGATAAGCAATAATGAAGTCGTGTTTGCAGAGATAAGCAATAATGAAGTCGTGTTTTGAACATTTATGTTGTGTTGATGGAATCTGTTAAAGTTAGAGGTTATATATGATTGCTAGTAACTGTCTAACTATGCATAACTGTTTCCACTAGAGGGCGTTATAGGCGGAGCCGCTAATGCTACCGCCAGGTAGAGGGTATTTAAGGAGATGTCTCCTCCCCCTCTATCTCTTCCCACCTACCTCTCACGGAGAGGAGAACTCATGTGCTGCTGTGTGCCAATGCAAATAATAAACCATGTCAAAAGGGAGAAACCATGTCTCATGAACATATTATTGTCGCCCCCTAGCCAGACTCTGTCAACAGGTTATGGGCCCAGATCACGCAGAGGCGAAATAATAAGGGTAGCAAGTTTAGCTGAAGTATAGGCTAGTTTAGCGCCGGGAGCACCGCGTGGCTAAAGGCTATACCAACAGAGCTAAAGCTACGCCTACCATCAAAAAGGAGGATGGCGACCAAGGGAAAGAGCAAATGGCCCTCATTCAATGGAAAGGCAGAGGACTATGAGCTCTGGGAAGAGCGCATGTTATGCTGCATGCACTGTGTGGGACTGAAGACGACGATCTTGGCGGCCCCCACAGGAGACCTGATGGCGGAAGCACAAGCCCTGGACGACAAGCATAATGCAGATGCATACTGTGAGTTAGCACCACTGCTCGACGACACAAGCTTGGGGCTGATATTCCGCGACACTAAAGACAAAGGCAGAGAAAGCCTGGAAGTGTTGAGAGAACATTATATCGGGCAAGGAAGACCCCGCGTCGTGGCCCTCTACATAACACTAACAGCACTGAAGAAGGGGCACACCGAGACTGTGACCGAATACGTCATCAGAGCTGAGCATATCATTACGGCATTGGAGAGTGCAGGAGAAGCACCAAGCGATGGGCTAATGATGGTGATGGTGATGAGGGGACTACCGGAGCTGTACAAACTGTTCACACTCCTGGTAACACACGGTTCAGCGGACATGCCGCTGGGAAAGTTCAAGGCCAAGTTACGAAAAATGTCAAGGCCTCAGAAGATATCCACCCACCCGAGCGACACCGACGGAGAAGACCAGGCCCACGACGGAGCTGGCGTGTTGGCGATGCGGAGAAAAAGGCCATCGGAAAGATAACTGCACAAAGACTGTCTGGTGTAGCTTCTGCAAATCCACAGGGCACACAGACAGAGCATGCATGAAGAAACGCGACCAGAGCGCGCGGTATGCGCATGGACAAGATGGCGGCAGTGGACAAGATGGCGGCGACGGTGGGCGTGAGACGAATCGAGACGACGCCCGGAGAGTAGCGGGACAAGAAGACTTCATCTTCAGGGCGCAGACAGCGTACGTCACCAGGCCAACGCAGCTGCAGCAGGCCCAAAGGAAGGGACTGATCGTGGACACAGGTGCGTCGTCCCACGTCATCAACGACAGGAGTCGGTTCAAGAACTTTGACAACACTTTCCACCCGGAGAGACACAGCATGGAGCTGGCAGATGGGAAGTGCACCTACGGGTTGGCGCAAGAGAGAGGAGACGCACAGGTATGCCTCATAGACAGTGACGTTAAAGAACGCTCTCTACGTACCCTCGTTGCCACAAGAACTATTCTCTGTAATAGTGATGTTACAAATCAGCTGTGACTTTGTAAACAACAATTATGGAATGACCAATTTCAGAGCAAGAAAGTAGACGCTGGATACAAGTTGAAAGTCAATGGCTTCAGGTTCTCAGTCGATTTATTCAGCAGGGCACCAGCGGTAGAAATACAGCAATATCACAGGATACAAAGAATCTCTCTGACACACAGCTTGTCCTGTCGTGTGTGTGTCCTCTAATGTCAAGATGTGTGGCTTATATGTGTTTTCAACCGAATCTAAATGCTGTGATGTGATTTGCTTATCACTACCTGGGTAAACTGGTTTGGTCTCTGTCTGCGTGAGGTACTAATGGGTGAGGGGGTGTGTCATTCATCAGTGTGTGTGTGTTTCTGTCAGTCTAGAAACAAAAGGTCATTCAGTCACACCCTAATCAACTGGTTTTGGCCTTCAGGTGGGGGCTCTTTCTCTCTCTGGGGAACCTGTTTTGATGAGTAAACGTTGGTTCCAGCCGTTTGGGGCAGATGGCTAAATCCACATTATTGTCTGGTTTCAGACTAGCCAGTATGATTATGCTATAATGTCTAATAACCAGTGTTGGGCAAGTTACTTTAAAATAGTAACTAGTTACAGTTACTAGTTACTTCTTCCAAAAAGTAACTAAATTACTTACTCAGTTACAAATTATAAAAGTAACTAGTTACTTCAGAAAGTAACTATTGTGTTACTTTCAAGATTTTTTTTTACATAAACAACATACACAAATCTAAACTATTTTAATGTTGCTGTGGGACAAAGTGAGACTAGCCTCCAATCAAATGCCATGTATGTAGATATTATAATTACTATGTTTATATAGTGGATCATACAAATACAAACAGGATAGATGTTTTGGAACTTTTGATATGTATTGCCCCTCAACAGGCCACAACTGGTCAACATTAAATTATGCTTGTTAAGCAAAAATAAATAACAAATATATACTGATTGATTGAACATTTTAATTAACAGATTGCAGAATGGGTACAATACAGTACGGCTCAATACACACAATTGTTAAGGGGATGCAGACCAGAGAAAGAGTTTCGTCTTGTTTACATCAGGGTCCCCCATTTTCAATTCATGACATTTATGACGAAAGTCTTTCTCTGGTCTGCATCCCCTTAACAATTGTATGTATTGAGCTGTACTGTACTGTACCCATTCTGCAATCTGTTAATAAACTTTTCAATCAATCAATCAATGACATACACAACATACAAAGAATCTAATCAAATCATCTAAACTAATCTAATCATGACATTTAAGACATGCATGACATACAGAGATATATATATCTCTGAGCACCTGAAGCCTGTGCTATTAAACCAGGAAGTGCAGCACTGTTGATAAGGCTGTCGGCACTGCAGTAGAGCCACTCAGTGCCCTGCGCTGCAAAGAGTGAACACAAAACGCTCATGGACCCGCGGTCTCATGTTGACTGAGTCGCTTGTGTTGTTCGTTGGATTCGTTTTGGATTATTTGGGCTCAAAACGTACACTACACTACACGGACCGCGGTCTCATACTGACTGATCAGTGATCGCTTGTCTTGTCGCGCTGTGTGTCAGACTCTGGATGCTTTAGACACCCGCCCACCTCCACCTCTGATTGGCTTACCATGACATTTTATTCAACCTCAGCCAATCGTCAGCATGTATGCTTGGCTCGCGCACTGCCCACTAAACAAGGAAGAACGTTAGGTTATGACTATAACCAAGTTCTGTTAGTAGTGGTGACGCTCGGCGTCACTCTCTGCACTGTCCTCGCACACGTGCATGCGCACTGAATAAAGACCACAATGTACCTTTAATCCCAATATTTGTCTGACCATACCCCTATCAGCGTACCCATATAAGCAGGGGTGGGGCCACCCACTCGCCTCCTTCCCAAGCTTTCACCACAAGGCGAGATCAAGGGCTGCAGCGGCGTCGGACGCCGAGCGTCACCACTACTAACAGAACTTGGTTATAGTCATAACCTAACGTTCTGTATCGTATGGCTCTCTGCACAAGGGAGGCCGAGCGAGAGCCATCGGCCGACAAATACACCCCGCTGAAAGCCCCCCACAACCATCAGAACAGGGAGGGCCGAGCCCCCCCGACCCACCCTAATGGAGGGCACCCCCCCTATTGGAGGTTTCCCGGGAGGGCGACGGACCCGACCGTGCGAAGAGGCACTCAAGCAACTCAACGCACAGGGTGAGCAGACCGTGGCCTGACCCCACGACTACACACACGCACAACCCGCATGCCACCCGGGAACGAACGGAGGGAACAACCTCGTTACTGCCCCCAGAATCACGGGGTCAAGGGCAAACCACGAGACAGGCGCCAGAGGGGACAGCTGAACACAGCCGCCCCGGCGGAAGGGGCGTATGCTGGCGTTGTTGCATGTCCAAGCCTCCATTTAAAAAAAACCCACCCAGAGGGGTTGAGGCAGAGAAGGCTGACACGATTGGCAGACGTCATGAACGTGCAGGGGCACCCTCAACCGGTGAACCCGGGAGTTGACACTGCTCCAACACACCAGGGAATCAACCACCTTGGTGTTACCCAATGCGGTGGTTGTTCCTATAACCCCTCAAGAAAAAACTCCAAAACACACCTGCAGGTATACACCGGCTATACCGCAGTACAAGTGTTTCAGTTTTCAAAAAAGGGTTAACCCAGGCCTACGGGTCGACGAAACATTACTTCGGACCGGGCCCGGCGATACGGGAAGCACAGGGTCACCAGAGGAGGTCAAAGACCACCCCAACAGGCCCCTCTTCGCCATGCGTGACAGAGGAGCGAAAAAGAATGGCGAACCAGCCCCAAGCACACCGTACTTGGTATTCCCAGGCGGTCTCCCAACCAAGTACTAACCAGGACCAACCTGTGTAGCGGCCGAGATCTGACGAGATCAAGCGTGTACAGGTTGGCATGGCCGTAAGCCATTACGACAGTGCTGAGTAAAAAATTTACCCAACCAGGGTCTCCATAGCGCTTAACCCTGTGACACCCGGACCGACCTGGCATTTTTCCCCCTGAAAAAAGCCCAAGTCCCTCAGGGTACCAGAACAGCAGATCTGCATCCCCGGCGGACAACGTTTCAACTGAACCGGACCAGCGTGACCAGAACCAGTCCCGTGCCGTAACCACGCCGACATGCCTACTCCAGGAGAAGGGGCAGATATGCGTGTTGATCTTAAACATGAAAAGAAGGCGCCACCCAGACGTTCGGGGCGAACCGCGCCCGGTGGCCCACCCCCAGGGCGTGAGACCCCTCTACATATGTTTAGATCCATTCCGTCATCATCCCCCAGATATGAACGAGAATCCGTCGATAACCAAACCAGGTCGTCGGATTTGGTCGTCGGAAGAGGAAAAACCTCCATCCCAGTTGCTTTATAAAAACGCCGTTTTAACCTCAAGCAACCAAGGCGTGCCAGTCAGTCGCCTGTTTACAGAACACCCCGAGCTAGCACTATGCGTGCGTCGGGACACACCCACATCAATGAACAGGCTATTTAGACCTGTCATTGAATCCCCAAGGCGCCCAGGGGAACGACAAGAGGGGTGTGATACTTCCTAACTCCAACTTTTTTTAATAGAAAAGAAGGAAGCACCAACAGTGTGTATCCCAGTCTACACAGCCGGGGGTAAAATTTTTTCACATTTTTACATCCCACCACCCTCCCATAGGAAGGAGACGGGAATCCCCAGAGAGACTTCCCACGCGAGCTGTACAGATTGAAAAGAATATATTGCACCTTGAGCCATGTAAAAAATTGGTTTTAGGGCTCTCCGGGAAGGAGGCACTGAACCCATACACACTCAATAATCGAATTGAATCGAATACACACACAATAGAGTAGGACTCCTTCTTGAGGTTCCACTCACCTTATCAATCTGAGGAGGAGGCTCTGTACTCTGAGGAGGCTCCCTCACATGGAAGGAGAGTCCCAACTCACAGAATAGGAGCTTCGTGAGGAGGAGCCCTGACCACCCCCCGTTTTAAACAGATCCATCATATGGACCTGAACAGCACACGGAAGTCCTACCAACAGAGACGCGCACAGTGACGTACTCTATGGCGGGGGAATTTCTGCGGTGCACACGCCCAATATTCCAGGGCGTGGGACCAGGAAACTCCCCCCCCCCCTCACCCTGTAACGTGCCGAACCGCAACGTGACAGGAACCTTGAAGGACAGGTGGGTTTACCCCTGACCAACAGAAAAAAGGGGAGGAAAGGTTACCAGTTCACCCCTTTACGACCCCACACCCATGATACGATGTAATGACAAAAGAGAGTATGACACAGTCATAGTCAGCTCCATGAAGCGTCTAACAGCTTCATACAGCGCATGTGCTAACCTGCTATCTGATTTTTACTAAGGAAAAAAACACAGAGTAGAGAGGGTTCTCCAAGAGCCCCGGTACCAAACTTACACATGTGCTTCTGTGGCCAGCCCAACCCAGTTGTAGGTCACATGACACACACAACCCATCATCACCTACAAAAAATGGCAAAAACACTCTACAGAGGAACGCCGTTTTTCATAATGAGAGAATACATAATTCTCGATTAGTATCGGCCACAGGCCTTGCTAAGCACACACGAAAAGCGACCAAACAATTTTTTCTTTTAGGAAAATAAAGTTTCTCAAGCAGTGTTTAGCACAACCTCAGCAATCAAGCTAAGGGTTACATCGTATCCCTACCACACAGTGACACAATGTAGTGCAACAACATGTCTGAGAGGAGGATGAAGAAGTCCCCAGGGAACCGGGGGGAAACACAAGCCTCCTACTTTACCCTTAATACGGCCAGTTGAACAGGTAAACCTGTTAATATGTGAACACACTGTTCATTGTCATTACAGGCTGAGAAAAGAATCATTCTTTACTCATATGTCACTAAGCATAGCTTTATAGGTTAGTTTAACCCCCTTAGTTGTGAGTACACAGTACATAAACACACATGATGTTTCTCAACACAACAAACCAGATCATTTCCACATCTGTAACAAACAACCCGTTTTGCATGGAGAAGCTAATATCAGTGACAAGACAATTCACACATAACTCGCATCGTATCCTAAATGTAGTGCAGCAACACTCGTTTTGGAAAACATCGTTATTTACAAAACATTTAGAAGGGAAAGCAAGAAGAAGTGCTCAAGGTCTGGTCAGACCTGGCCTACCTTGAGCGCAGATCAAGCGAAACTGCAGACTCCAACAAGGCACCGTAGTAAACACAGCCGTTCTGTGTTGTCGACCTGGGCAGCGTCGCCGCTCCATCCCGCCGCTACGGTCCCCCTTGTTGACGCAGTCCTTGCCGTCCTGGCCCAGGGCAGGTTCGACGAACATCCTCTGTCAAAGATGACGTCGTAGTCAAGAGTGTTTAAAACATGTTATAATCAAAGCACGTTCAACAGTGTAGCATTAAGCTAACGGCCGCACTCGGCCGATAGCAGCAAGCTAACGTTTCCTAGCCTAGCCTAGGTAGGCCATAACTAGCACGCAAGCTAACGTTTCCTTGCCTAGTGATCACAACAGGCTAGCGCCGCAGCTAACAGCTGACTGGCTAACAGTAGGTCACCACTAGCACGTAAGCTAAGCAGCTATCACCTGAACTTGTACACAATGATATAACAATCACTCAGACTGGCCGCCGTTCTGAAACCCTCCTCACTGTTTAAGAGAGAAGAGAAACAAGATGTTAACACAGTTTTACAACGGTGATTTTACCAACACCCGACGGAGCCAGCACAATACCCAACTGGCCTGTAGCTGACTTGAACACAGATCTTCCCGCTAACGATCATCCATGCCCATATTTCCTTGTGAGGGAATACTCTCATTTGCATATGAAAGAAGGGGCCTACACGGTGACAGAGAAACAACCACTTGTCCAGAAAACACAGGGATCACCAGTGTTTATTGGTCGTGGCCCACTAGTTAACTATAATGGGCTTCAGACCAAGGTCTTCTGTCGCCTAAGAGGCTGAACAAAGGACCCTAGTCTGGGGCCGGTTTTCATAAACATTGTCAACTAGCCCCCATAGCACTAACAGACAAGTGGAGCTCGCCAGCAAAACATAACTCACCAAACCCGGAACCCACCGCTTCTCACAACAGCGGCGCGTCCTACAGCCCAGCTGTGTCTTTACCGCAACCAGCACACAGCAAGGACTGCAGTTGGAAAAGGCATGTAGCGGCGCGAACTCCCAATACGAAAACCGGTGGAGGATTTTTAGACGGTGATCTTCCAGACACTCCAGTACGAAGACAATATCGCCGTATTTTCTCGAATATAGTGAGAGAGAAAATAAAGATATGATGTCAACGTATCCTTGTTTTCCAACTCTTCTCCTACCATCACATCACGTCAAGTGGGGATCTACCGAGGCACTTCCTTGTGGTGAAAGCGAGAAGGAGGTGAGTGGGTGGCCCCACCCCTGCTTATATGGGTAAGCTGATAGGGGTGTGGTCAGACAAATATTGGGATTAAAGGTACATTGTGGTCTTTATTCAGTGCGCGTGCACGTGTGCGAGGACAGTGCAGAGAGTGACGCCGAGCGAGAGCCATACAATACAGAACATATTATTGCCTCTCGGCGCAGAGATCTGTCTGATGAAAGAAACAGGTTCATTCATAGTAACGCGCCGCATTTTTTTGCAGTAACGCTAACGGCGTTATTAAGATTGGAAGAGATATTCGTTACTGAAAAAACGAATGCTGTTAGTAACGCCATTACTTATAGCACCGTTATTCCCATCACTGCTAATAACCAATCAAAAATATACTACAATAGCTGCTACTAAGAACGGTGCCAAAGTATTCTTCAATGAAGGTAAAACATTTCTTGTAGAGCCTGACGGTACGCGATTTAACATAAAGGTGTACAAGAGAATGTATTATCTGCAAACAGAGTGTAATGACAACGACAAGTGTAATGATAATAATGATATGTGTAACGTGACTGTCAGTCACGATATTCAGACATGGCATGAGATTATGGGTCATTGTAATTACGAGGATTTACTGAAGCTGCAAGCAGTGACAGAAGGCATGCACATTGAAGGTGAAAAGCGTAGACCTGACAGAGAATGTGTAGTGTGCATAAAGGGGAAGTTTACTCAATCGAGAAACAGAAATCCTACAGAAAAAGTAAAGGTACCACTTGCACTAGTTAACACAGATCCAGCCGGTCCAGTAAGCAACGAGTCCATAGGAGGCTTTATATATGTACAGTATTTTACAGATGTGTGTACAGGGGCAGTGTTTGTTTACTTTCTCAAAGCAAAGAGTGACACACTCCAGGCCACGGAGAAATTCCTTGCAGATGTAGCCCCTTATGGTAACATAAGATGCTTGAGGTCCGACAACGGAACCGAGTTCACAAACAGAGAGTTCCAATCACTGTTGAGAAGGAACAAGATAAGACACGAGACGTCATGTCCATATTCCCCACACCAGAACGGAGTGGCAGAGAGGGAATGGCGCACTCTTTTCAAAATGGCTAGGTGTAAGCTAGTAGACAGTAACTTACCTAAGAGTCTATGGCATTATGCGGTGCAAGAAGCCGCTTACACCAGAAACAGGTGCTTTAATAAGCACACGGGCACCACCCTGTATACAGCACTGACAGGAAAGAAGTGTAATCTAGCTAGAATGCACCAATTTGGATCATTGTGTTATGCCTACCTGCAGGACAGAGGAAAGCTCGAGTCCAGATGTGAAAAAGGACTCTTTGTAGGGCACGACAAAGGAAGCCCCGCTTTCCTAGTTTATTATCCCGGTAAAGGGAGAGTGCAGAAACACAGGCTAGTCAAATTTGTCACAAAGACAACATGTGAGAACGAGACACAGACAGAGGAGCCAGAGCTGGACTCCAGAGTAAGGTGTGAAGAAACAGACACCTCAGCCTAGTGTACTTAGCACAATCGTGCAGACAGACAGTCAGCAACCCCCAGAGGACGATGACGAGGAGCACCCGAGGGTGACGTCACGTGCCCCAAGCAGTGGGAGGTATCCCTCAAGGGAACACAAACCCCCAAAGTATCTGACAGACTATGCCCGGAGAGAAATTGACGAGGATGACAGTACACTTACCACCGATGATTACTGCTACAGAGTAGTCAGTGGGGTACCTCAGACCTTTAAAGAGGACATAGTGTCCCCTGAATCAAGTAAATGGGAGAGAGCAATGGATGAGGAGATGAGGTCCCTAGAGGACAACCACACCTTTACTCTAACCAAGTTACCAGAGGGCAGACAGACAGTGGGAGGGAAATGGGTGTACTCAATCAAGGAGGGTAAAGGCCACGACAAGTACAAAGCCAGATTTGTAGCTAAAGGTTACAGTCAGAGGGAGGGGATAGACTACGGTGAAACATTCTCCCCCACAGCCAATCTGACCAGTGTAAGGGTAGTGATGCAGAAAGCAGCTGAGGACAATTTGATTTTACATCAGATGGATGTGAAGACAGCCTATCTGCACACACCCATAGATAGGGAGATATATATGGAACAACCTGAAGGTTACGAAATGAAAGGATAGAAGCTAGTGTGTAAGCTAGAAAAATCCATTTACGGCCTGAAACAGTCTGGGCGAAATTGGAACGAGATGCTTCATACATGTCTCATTGAAGATCACTTCCTACAGAACCCAGTAGACCCCTGTGTTTACTCAAGGGAGTCAAAAGAGTCAGGAAAAGTGATAATCGTCATTTGGGTGGATGATTTGATCATCGCAGCAGACAACACTAGAAACCTAGAACAGGTGAAGGGTATGCTCTCCACCAGATTCAAAATGAAAGACCTTGGAAAGCTAAAACATTTTCTAGGCATGGACTTTGAACAGTCTGCCAATTGTGTAAAAATATCCCAGAAGAGATATGTGGAAAAGATCCTGAAATGTTTTGACATGCAAGAATGTAGATCAAGGGAAACACCATGTGATCAAAAACTAGACTACCAGGAGGATGCTCAGAAACTGACAGATGTAAAAATGTACAGAGAAGCTGCGGGTAGCCTCATTTATTTGACAACATGTACTCGCCCTGACCTATGTTTTGTAGTGAGCAAATTGTCACAGCATTTTGCTGACCCCACAGAGGAGCACTGGATTACAGCAAAACATGTTTTTCGTTATCTCAAAGGTACAGCAGATTAACAGCTGTGTTTCAGAAAGAGCAGCGAGGGCTTAGGGCTTAAAGCCTACAGTGATGCAGACTGGGCAGCTGACACCACAGATAGAAGAAGTACCACAGGATATTGTGTGAGTTTGAACTCAAACAGCTCACTGGTTTCATCGAAAACAAAGAAGCAGCCCACAGTGGCACTATCAACTTGTGAAGCCGAATATATGGCTCTAGCTATGACAATACAGGAATGTATTTATCTAGAACAACTGCTCGAAGGAATGGATACCTATTTACAGGGTGCGATCCACAGGGGAGCTGGGGCAGCCATGGCTCCCTTAGATCAGATATCAGCTCCCCTGAAAACATGATTTGTGAATCTTTGGGGGGTCTCTAAATTACTGAAAATAAATGCTACTTTTGCCATGCATTTCTCATTTTTCTGTAATCTTCTGTATCATCATCGTGTATAATAATAAACGTATGCTATTTTGGATGTATGATTAATGATTTGCGCACTAATTCACACACGTAATATGGCAACATGCATGCTATTCTTGCAATTACCATTCGGAGCGCGGCGGCTCTGCAGCCTGCACGCACGGCACAAATCAAACTTGACCCACGTTGTAACCTGTGACTTGTTGACAGTGATAGTTTTGACAGGTAAATAAGGTCACTCAGGAATGGATCATGTCTAAACGAAAAATGCAACAAGTAAGCCTAACCAATTTTGGTTTCACATGAAGCAGTCAATGGACTTGACAGAGCAGCAGGAGGCGGGATCATCTACAGGCGACGCCGTTGTCGGTTACACCTGCTGCTGGTGCTGCTCCGGTGGCGGGGACTATTATATCTCTGACAACGCCCGGTGGAGTTAGTAAGTCAGGAGTCTGAGAGATAATCACGAGATACTGTAGACAGTGTTGGATGATGATCTATCATCTATCTAACTAAATGGATACTTTTTTTTATCATGGAATGTGCTGTGGAAGCCCAGACCATCCAAACATCAACAAGTGAGTTGTCTATTATGTGTTCTGTAGTTACTGAAACTGATTGAATATATGACAGGATTCAAGAGGTTTATTTGTCACATACATACATACACAAGGCCTACCTACTACAGGCTACAGTAACGTCTGCGATCACAGTATCCGACTGTCCGACTCCTCCCTGCGAGGCGCAACCCCCCCCCCCCCCCCCCCCTGCAAAAAAATATTAAGGTTCCTTGGGTCACCCAAAGACCATGCTATGGTTCGCACACTGCCTATGTATATAAGAAGACTGTTGTTTACGAGGACAACCAGGGAACCATTGCGATTGCTAGAAACCCTGTGTGCCGACAGAGATGTAAACATGTCGATATAAAATATAATTTCATCAGATCTGTCATCAGAGAAGAAAGAATGACACTGATTTATTGTCCAACAGACGACATGGTAGCAGACGCTATGACGAAACCTGCTTCCAAACTGAAATTGAAAAGATTTTCAGAGGTCATGTTTGGTGTGTAAATATTGCCTGTTGTGTAGTATTGACTGCCATATTCTTTATGATGCTCTGAACTGTATTATTTTCTTTGAAAATAGTTTTTGGAAAAGTTGTACAGTACTAGACAACCCTAAGTGGGAGTGTTAAAGTTAGAGGTTATATATGATTGCTAGTAACTGTCTAACTATGCATAACTGTTTCCACTAAGGGCGCTATAGGCGGAGCCGCTAATGCTACCGCCAGGTTAGTTACCGAACAGGGGGGGGGGGGGGGGGGGGTGATAATAGTTACCGAACGTGTTATAAAGCAATTTAGACTGGGATGGATGGATGGTTCATGGATGGATGGACCACACACATGAGTGCATGCTTACCAACTGTCCGTCTGCAACACTACTATCACCGACATCTAAGAAGGGAGATCCCCCCTTGAACGGCCCTTCTAAGGTTTCTCTCCTCCACATTGCCTGTGGAGCTTTTTTTCCCTATTGTTAGGTTTTAGTGAGTTTTTCCTTACCTTCGCGTGGGGTATGTCTGGGAGTGCTTGCATTCTTTCATTTATTTGCATTCATCTAAAAAATGTTTGGACCCTATGGTGTTCTTGTTCTGTTCTTGACTTATTGTTATGTTGTCTTCTTGACTTGTTTAAAGAAGACCTGTACGGCCCATGGGGACATTAACGTGTGTTGTCGGGCCCTATAAATAAATTTGATTTGATTTATGGTTTGATTGATTGTTTGATTGTTTGATTGATTTTTGATTGATTGTTTGATTGATTGTTTGATTGTTTGATTGATTGTTTGTTTGATTGTTTGATTGATTGTTTGATTGATTGATTGACAGTCCGACTGACTGACTGACAAACTTGAAATGCAGTAATACTATTATAGCGATCAGGTGGGAATATATTGTATTGATCAGGTTAGTAGATATTGTACCGATCAGGTATTATAGATCATGTGCAAAAAAAAAACATTTCGACTGTTTGTCATTCATGTACTGTGCATAATCTGCTCCTGTGTTGTAGACACTGTGTTGCTCTGTACCTACCTGTTTTCCAATTTATTCGTCCATACATGATAAACACATTCATAAAGTAATAATATCTTGTATTGATAATATATCAATTAGTTTCACCTGGAAATACTACTACCTTATCAACCACCATGCCTGGCGCTAACAAACAAGTAAGTTATAACTACTGGTGTAGGTCCAGAAAACATTATTATAAAATACAGAATACTTTACAATGCAGAAAACTTGAAACTTTGATGAAGTGAAATCTTTATTTCACAATATGTTCAATAAACTGGGTGACAGTCATCAGTACCAACCATTGTTGCTGTGCATTAGACACATATGCTGGTAACATTCACAGTATAAATTATGGTAATTTACCAAGACAATACCTTATAAAAAGTGAACACTGGATGATAACCAACCATTGTTTCAGTGCATTTAGAAGTTTGCTGGTAACATTCACAGTATAGGATTATGGTAATTTACCAAGACAATACCTTATAAAAAGTGAACACTGGATGATAACCAACCATTGTTTCAGTGCATTTAGAAGTTTGCTGGTAACATTCACAGTATAGGATTATGGTAATTTACCAAGACAATACCTTATAAAAAGTGAACACTGGATGATAACCAACCATTGTTTCAGTGCATTTAGAAGTTTGCTGGTAACATTCACAGTATAGGATTATGGTAATTTACCAAGACAATACCTTATAAAAAGTGAACACTGGATGATAACCAACCATTGTTTCAGTGCATTTAGAAGTTTGCTGGTAACATTCACAGTATAGGATTATGGTAATTTACCAAGACAATACCTTATAAAAAGTGAACACTGGATGATAACCAACCATTGTTTCAGTGCATTTAGAAGTTTGCTGGTAACATTCACAGTACAGGCACGTCACATGATCAACTACAGGGCATATCTTACAGTTGGTCTCTCGCATCGATGACTGCATTGTCCATTGATAAATGGATGAAGCGCCAGATGATCTGTGGACCAAAAAATATCCAATACATGCTTCCAAAGTATATAAATAAGAGGCCAATGGACTGCATTAGAAAAGTGTGGTACGTTACCTACAGTATATACTTTTATAAACTGGGTGACTGTCAGCAACCATTGGTTCTGTGCAAACGGTAAAAATGAGGGGGGAAAAAGATAAATAAAAAAATAAACTATATACACACACAATGCAAATGATGAATGGAGTTGACACAGCTAGATCGCTAACATAACGTCTCATCTGCAAGTAGTCCAAACATGCCTATGCAATATCGACAACCGTGGCCCAAATACATGTGTTCAACGCATTTGTCTTGTACAGGAAACAGTGCAACTACCCATACACTATACTATACTATACTACTCTCAGCTAGCTATACTATGTACCGGAGTGGTACACATGGTTCTGTCTGTATCACACAATGATGGATTATTTAGAAGTACTCTGTACTTCTGTGTGCCGGATTATTTAGAAGTAGTCTGTACTTCTGTATGACAACTAATAAAGAAACTATTTAGAAAAATCCTTCTTTGTGTGATACAGAGTGAAGCATTTGTCACGATGCAGGGGGACTTTGCACGATGTGCAAAAATATCTGGTTTCACCCCTGAGGCCACGCCTAAGGCAGACCCGACATTTCCTACATAGTAGCTTTCGCTTGGGGGTGGCTTTGTATGCCACCATTACATGCTTCCCAGAGCCACCCACTAATCCGCTCTGCGGGTCCCCCGGTGGGGCCCTAGGGTCGTGCTGCCTGTCACGCCCCACCTGCTCAGCCCCTGCCTCCTCCTCACCCCCACCGCCGCCCTCCTCCTCCTCCTCTGCCACCCCAGGAATCTTCAACTCCTGAGCCCCTGTGTAGGTCCGCGCCACAGCCCTGGTGTACCGGAAGAGGTTGTAATAATACCCTTGTGGGTGCCTGGTTTTGTACAAGACAAAAGAGTTGAACATACATATTTGGATCAGATACAGTACAAACTTTTTGGTCCACTTTCCAGTCTTACGTGTAGCGGGATAGTACGCCAGGTTTTGATCCAGCTGGTCGACTCCTTTCATATAGCGGTTGTAACACATGATGGTTGACGGCTTGAGCATCTCCACCCTCACTGCTTTGCCCTTCTTCCGCTTCTGCCACACTTTCGCCATTTCCATGGTGTCCTCATGGAAGCTGGTGATAGTCTTCACGATCCGTTTATCGCGCCATGCCACGATCATGACCTGCTTGTTGTTGACAGCAATGCGCTCCCCCACACCGATGTCAGCATTGGTCAAGTTTCAAGTTTCTTTAATAGTTGTCATACAGAAGTACAGAATACTTTTGTACAAAATGCTTCTTACTGTTGCGCTCCAGAGACTGTGCATGACAAGATAAGTATGAAATAAAAACATAGTAAAAATTAGAAGAAAAAAAAGAGGTCACAGTGTTCAGTTTAGACATATGTACAATGTTCGTAGACGTAGTTACCATACAATATACAATACTGTGCAGTGTACTAATATACAATACTATATAGTGCAAGGCATAAATGGACGAGGTGCAGTTTAGGTACAATTCACAGTAGGTGTACGAGTTGTAGTGCAAATCCTTTATCAATAAATATAAAGTGTAAGTGTGTTTGTGTGATCTAAGTGTGGAGAGTGGGTGCTGCAGTGTGTTGTTTGTTTGAGTGAGTGTGTGTGTGCGTGTGGGTGTGTGTGCTGTGTGCATTTGATGGTTGTTGCATAGTGATTATTGTTCGTTTAGCGATTATTGTTCGTTTAGCAGCCTGATGGCCTGGGGATAGAAGCTCCTTCTGAGTCTTTCTGTGCTCGCCATAAGACTCCGGTATCGCTTGCCTGACGGCAGCAGTTCAAAGAGGCAGTTGTTCGGGTGGCTCGAGTCCTTAATAATTCTCTTAGCCTTCCCCTTGCACCGCTTGTTGTAAATGTTCTGGAGGGTGGGAAGCCCCCCTCTAATTGTGCGTTCGGCTGAACGTGTCACTCTTTGTAGTCTGCTACGGTCTTGTGCAGTGCTATTCCCAAACCAGGAGGTGATGTTGCCGGTCAGGATGCTCTCTATTGTACATGAGTAGAAGTTCCTAAGGATCTTCTGGCTGACTTGGAACTTCCTTAGGCGCCTGAGGAAGTAGAGGCGTTGTCGTGCCTTCTTCACAACACTGTCAATGTGTGTGGTCCATGACAAGTCCTCGGATATGTGGGCTCCGAGGTACTTGAAACTGTTCACTCTCTCAACTGGTGCCCCGTCGATGCTGAGGGGGCTGTAGTCCTTGACCCCCGACCTCCTGAAGTCCACAATCATCTCTTTTGTTTTGCTGACGTTCAGGGAGAGGCAGTTCTCCTGACACCACTGTGACAGGTTCTCTACCTCTTCCAGGTAGGCCCTTTCGTCGTTGGCAGAGATCAGGCCCACCACTACTGTGTCATCAGCAAATTTGATGATGGTGTTGTTGTTCCGCTGTGCTACGCAGTCATGTGTGTACAGGGAGTAGAGGAGGGGGCTCAGAACACAGCCCTGGGGGGCCCCTATGTTGAGCGTGATGGATGAGGAGGTGCAGTTGCCGGCTCTTACCACCTGGGGTCTGCCCGTCAGGAAGTCCAGGACCCACTGGCACAGGTCATAGTTCAAGCCCAGGTCCCTGAGCTTGGCTATGAGTTTGGAGGGGACTATGGTATTGAATGCTGAGCTGTAGTCGATGAACAGCATTCTCACATAGTTCCCCTTCCTCTTGTCCAGATGTGATGCTGCTGTGTGCAGCACATGGGCTATGGCGTCCTCCGTGGACCTGTTGGGGCGATATGCAAATTGCAGAGGGTCCAGGTTGATGGGGAGGGAGGAACAGATGTAGCCCTTCACTAGCTTCTCAAAGCACTTCATGGCTATGGAGGTGAGGGCTACAGGGCGGTAGTCGTTGAGGCAAGCGGGCGTAGATTTTTTGGGTACAGGGATGATGGTGGACTTCTTCAGACAGGTGGGGATGACGGCCTGTTCCAAGGACAGGTTGAAGATGTCAGTGAAAACCGGGGCCAGTTGGTCGGCACAGACTTTTAGGACGCGGCCGGGGATGCCGTCCGGTCCTGCTGCCTTCCTGATATCCACTTTTTTAAAGATCCGTCTCACCTCATGCTCTGTTACCCTGAACACTGAGTCTCCATCAGCAGACCCCCCCCCCCCCATTGCCGTGGTTTGTAGGCTGGTGTTGTTATTCACAGCCTCAAACCTCGCATAGAAGGAGTTGAGATCATTTGCTAAGGAGATGTTACTGTTCAGTTTGAGGGGGGTTCCTTTGTAGTCTGTCATTGTTCTGAGGCCCTGCCACATGCCTCTAGAGTCAGCCTGTTCAAACTGAAGTTCAACTTTATCCCTGTAACGCCGTTTTGCCTCTATTACTGCTCTCCTGACGTTGTATCTTGCCATCTTGTGTTCTTCCATGTTGCCTGTCACCAGCCCGGTGTTGTATGCTGATGTGCGCACTTTCAGAGCCTCACGGACGGATTTGTCTACCCAGGGCTTTTGATTTGGGTAGATATTAATTTTGGTGGTGGGGATTATTACTTCTACCTGAGTACAGACATAGTCAATCACCGTTTCGGTGTATTCGTTAATATTGGCTGTGTTATCACGGAGTACACTCCATTCTGTGCTTCCCAGCACTGCTTGGAGTGACTCTACTGACGTCACGGTCCAACGCTTAACCTCTCGCGAGACCACCGGCGTTCGCTTGAGACACTGTTTGTACTTAGGCAAAAGAAAAATTGCGGCGTGATCGCTTTTACCGAATGGACTAAGAGCCTGTGACTTGTACCCATTCTTAAATTGCGAGTATACATGGTCTAATATGTTCTCGCCTCTGGTGGGACAGGTCACATGCTGATAGAAATTCGGCAGCACCTTTTTAAGACGCGCGCTGTTGAAATCCCCCAAGACCAAAATGGCCGCGTCAACGTTAGCTGCCTGGAGTTTGTTTACCTCGTCGTGAAGTTTTGAAAGTGCGACCTCAGTGTTCGCGTGTGGTGGAATGTACACTCCGATGAGGATGATGGACGTTAACTCTCTTGGGATGAAGAAGGGTCGACATTTTATCGTGATAAACTCCAGGTCTGGGGAGCAGTGGTTAGACATTTCCTTTGTGTTGCCTAAATCGCACCACTCCTTGTTTATCATGAAGGCAATGCCGCCTCCTTTCTTCTTTAGTGACTCTAATGCCGTCCGGTCTTTCCGTAGAACGAAGAAGTGGTCTGCCGGTTCTATTGCATGATTCGGGACATCTGGACTCAGCCAAGTTTCTGTGAAACAGAGGACGTTACAATCCCGAATGTCCCTCTGGAATTGGATCCTTGCTCTGATGTCGTCCAATTTGTTTCCTATCGATTGCACATTGGCCAACAATATGCTGGGCAATGTGGTTCTGTGTCGTTTGGACCTCAGTCTGTTCCGGACCCCGGCTCTCTTTCCTCGTCTTCGCGGCGGCTTTTGTTCTTGTCCGTGGCCGGCATAACAAAGGATCTCGGTGGGCCATTTCTGCTGTTCAGCGATCCGATCCAGAGAGCAATCCAAACGGTAAGTTTTTCTTAATCCAATGTCAATGATTGACTGACGGTCATACACATATAATGCACCAACAGTTGGTGCAAATAAAACTCCTAATACTATAAAAATTAACAAAATAAAGCACAGTCTCGTCGGAGCGATCAGAAAGGCAGCCATCACAGCAGCGCCAGTTCAATGGTCAGGTTCTTTATGATGGCTGGCTCCCCCCGGTGCTTCCTGAGGGTACCACAGACGTCGGTCCTCAACTGTCGGAGCCTGGCGCACATGCTCATCGAGTTATAGAAATTGTCCATGTATAAGGAATGCCCTGCTCCAGCTAAGCGTCCAAGCAGACCGACGACCGTGTCCCCCAGGTTCGCGCTATCCCGGCAATATGGCTTGAACGCGAAGCAATATCCTGTGCGTGATTCGCACAGGAAGTATGACTTGATGCCATACCGGGTTGGCTTGTTGGGGTTGTAGACACGGAAAGCCAGGCGGCCTCGCCATGCCATCATCCCCTCGTCAATGGCGAGCTCACGTTCGGGCTGGTACAGTTCCTTGCACCTCATGTTGACATGGTCGACTACAGGGCGTACCTTACATAGTTTGTCTCTAACATCTAGGGATGTGTTGTCTGCAAAGTGGAGGAATCGCCAGATCAACTCATACCGGTTGCGTGACATGGTGGCTGAGTAGTACAGTGTGAACATCATCTCATCAGTGGTCCACATCATGTCCACGCGAGGCTTCCAAAGGACACTGCTCAGGAAAATGAGTCCAAGGAACTTCTTCAGCTCCTTCAATGTGAGGGCCTTCCAACCCAGTGCCCTGCTACTGGTTAGCGTGGGATCTAGCCGGGCAATGAACTGATCAGCGTAGAGGTTGGTCTGGGCAACAATGGCGTTGAGAAAGTCATCTGTCAGGAACAGATCTAGCCATTTTGCAGGCCGGTGCGAAATCAGTGCTGCGGCGTCCTGGAGCAGCCCCGGTTGGGATGTGAAGGGGATCCTGCGAGGCACCCAGCCCTCACGAGATCAGGCATTCTCCTGGTCCTGACGGATCGCAGACCTGCTCTTCGCTCCTCCGCGTCGCACGCCACGACCTGTCAACGTAGTTACAAACTGTGTGTGAGTGAATGAGTGAGTGTGTGGGGTTCAGATGTCAGAGCTGGACGTGGTGTGGGGGTCAGAGGTCAGAGCTGGAAGTGGTGGCCAACTTACCGCGCTTAGATGTGCGTTTCCGCCCTGCAACGGGTTCCGGCATATTATTTACATGATATATATATATATATTAGAGCTGGCCGTTAACGGTGTTAACGTGCTGCGTTAACGCTATACTAATATTGCGTGATAATATAATTAACGCATTAATCTAAAAAAATAAATAAAAAAATTTAACATTTTTTTTTTACCTTTATTTACCCAGGGTAGGTTCGCTGAGCACAGATGCTCTTTTTCAGGAACGCCCTGCTTCACATTCACACAGTTCCATTCACACCTGGGAGCTGCCCAGTACAACCACAGTTGGCACCATTGGCCACTGAGCAACTCCACTGGAGCAGTTGATTCAAGCCATGTCACATAGTTCAAGTTTGAAATGATTCTTTCTGTTTTGCTCCTGAGAGTGTGCTAGATACTGTACTGTACTGGTAATATTATTTATTTGTGTTAACTTCTGAATAAAACAACTTATACAAGTACATCTTATTGAACATTATTTTGATATTTCATTACCAATTATCATAGCAAAACAGCTTTTTCAAACAGTTTGTAATGCATTTTGGAAACGGGAGATGGGCTCATGGTGTAATGGGCCACCTGGCCTGAGAAACATAAGGAGGAAAGAAAAAGTAAGGACTTACTTCTGGTCATTATTTGGGTAGAACACACATATTTTGAATGCCTTTGGCAGTTTTTTTTTTCTTCTTTTGTGCCATTTTAATCTAGATTAATCTAGATTAAATCCAGGATTGCAGATAGATTAATCTAGATTAAAAAATTTAATCTATGCCCACCTCTAATATATATATATAGCATTATGTGTTATATTTTATGTACAATCACCTGCAGGAGTAGACTGTGATGCTATGTTGTGTGGGCCATTGCCAGTCTCTGCGTCACTCTCTGTGCCAGAATCTGAATTGGATTGAATTCATCCAGTAAGTAAGTCTCATAAAACACAATAGTAATCCATTTACATACATGAATGCAGTTAGTACATACCCAAGTATGTGGGTGTACCACCGCCGGATGCTGAATCTGTGTCGGATCCTGTAATGCACATAAAATAAATCAGCGGCCATTGTACTCAAAGTGATGGTCACTCTTGCCCCCATATTAGATGAAATGCAGAGCACAAGTAGTGAATAAATATAAATCAATGCCTATATGACGATATAATCTCCAAATAAAAGAACTTGGAATTACATTCAACAAGGCCATGACCTCCCCCACATTAGTTAGATGCAGATCACATGTGAATCAAGGCCTATATGACACACACACACACCCTTGTAAAAAGTTGTACATCAAAGCCATTGTACTCAAAGTGATGGTCACTCCTCCCCCCATATTAGATGAAATGGAGAGCACATGTAGTGAATAAATATAAATCAAGGCATATATGACGATATAATCTCCAAATAAAATAACTTGGAATTACATTCAACAAGGCCATGACCAGGCCCCACATTAGTTAGATGCAGATCACATGTGAATCAAGGCCTATATGACACACACACACCCTTGTAAAAACTTGTACATCAAAGCCATTGTACTCATTTACATTTACATTTACATTTAGTCATTTAGCTGACGCTTTTATCCAAAGCGACTTACAAGTTCTGTACGACAAGCCATCAGGAAGGGCACAACTCTATCAGCTGAGTAACAATGTTCGTCAAAGTGTTGAGTGCTACAGTGTAGGTTAGTTTATTAGGACAAGTGCATGACAGTATGGTTAGTTAAGGTTAGATAATTTTTTTTTTCTTCTTTTTTTTTTAATTCAGATAATGGTTGAAGAAGTGCGTCTTTAGTCGACGGCGAAAGATTGGACGTGTTTCGGCTGTCCTAACTGGGGTGGGTAGTTCATTCCACCATTGTGGGGCAAGGACTGAGAATAGGCGACTTCTCTTTGATGACCCTCCCGGAGCTTGGATAGGAGTAGGTCTGAGGCGGCCAGAAGAAGCAGAGCGTAGGGGTCTTGAGGGTGTGTAGTTAGAGACCATTGACCGGAGGTAGGCGGGAGCAGTTCCCTTTGCCGCACGGTATGCTAGGTCGAGGGCCTTGAAGCGGATTCGTGCAGCAATGGGGAGCCAGTGCAGGTCCCTAAGAAGTGGGGTGACATGGGCCGACTTCGGTAGGTTTGAGATCAGGCGGGCCGCTGCGTTCTGAATGAGTTGAAGAGGCTTAGTGGCAGTGGCCGGGAGGCCAGCGAGCAGTGCGTTGCAGTAGTCGAGGCGGGAGATGACTGTTGATTGGACGAGGAGTTGGGTGGATTCTTTTGTCAGGAAGGGGCGGATCCTTCTGATGTTGCTCAGGAGGAATCGGCAGGTTCTGGTTGTCGCTGCGATGTGAGCAGAGAAGTTCAACTGGTCGTCGAGGACAACACCAAGGTTCTTGGAGGTCGGGGACGCGGTCACAGCTGCATTCTCGACTGTGATGGAAAGGTCGTTCAGGGGGGAGGATTTGGCCGGCAGGTGGAGCAATTCTGTTTTGCTTAGGTTTGAGGTGGTTGGTCGTCATCCAGGCGGAGATGTCGGACAGACAGGCCGAGATCCGCTCAGAGACGTGGATATCTGAGGGAGGGAAGGAGAGGAAGAGTTGAGTATCGTCGGCATAACAGTGGTAGGAGAAGCCATGAGACGTGATAATGTTACCCAGTGATTTAGTGTAGAGGGAGAAGAGAAGGGGTCCTAAAACCGAGCCCTGGGGGACACCCGTCCGCAGGGGGCGGGTGGCCGACAGGGTCCCTCTCCATGACACTTGGTAGGAGCGGTCATTGAGGTATGATGACAACCATGTCAGCGCAGAGCCAGCCACTCCCATTCCTGCGAGGGCCGCGAGGAGGATCTGGTGGTTGACTGTGTCGAAGGCTGCAGATAGATCTAGGAGAATCAGGACAGAGGAGAGGCCTTTCGCTTTTGCTAAGTGAAGTGCCTCTGTGACCGCAATGAGGGCTGTCTCTGTGGAGTGACCAGTTCTGAAGCCTGACTGATTAGGGTCTAGGAGGTCATTCTGTAAGAGATAAGCAGTAAGTTGGTTGGATACAGCACGTTCAAGTGTTTTAGAAAGGAAGGAGAGAAGAGAGACAGGACGGTAGTTGCCTATGACGGTAGGGTTCAGGGATGGTTTTTTTATGAGGGGCGTGACTCTGGCTTGTTTTAGGGAGGTGGGGACCACCCCCGAGTTGAGTGAGGAGTTGATGGTTGCAGTTAGGAATGGGAGGATGTCTGGTGCTATGGTCTGGAGGAGTGGGGAAGGTAGCCGGTCCAGCTGGCATGTAGTCGGACGGTTCGACGTTACCAGTGTCAGGGTCTCGGCTTCTGTAATGTGAGAGAAAGATGACAGAGTGAAGGATGAGGTTCTCGATTCAGCATTTGGAATGGGTGGGGGTTGGGAGAAGGAGCTGCGGATGTTCTCCACTTTTTCCTCAAAGAAGATCGCAAAGTCTTCGGCAGAGAAAGATGATGGAGGGGGGGGTGGGGGGGGAGTGAGGAGGGAGGACATGGTAGCATGCAGTTTGCGAAGATTCTTGGCAGAGGCCTCGATCCTATGGTGAAAGAAAGAAGCTTTGGCATTAGTAATGGTTTTGGAGAATGTTAACAAGAGGTTGTGATATGTGTCGATGTCAGCAGTGAGGCGTGACTTTCTATACTTCCTTTCAGCTGCTCTCAGGACCTGTCTTTGTTCTCTCACTGGATCTGTCAGCCATGGACTGGGTGGGGAACGGCGGGCAGGTTTCTCAACGAGGGGACAGAGCTTGTCGAAGGAGGTTGCAAGGGCTGAGAGGAGGGTGGAGGTTGCCATCTCTGTGGAGAGAGCAGAGAAGGTGTCACTCAAAGGTAGAGCGGACAGTATGTCAGAGGAGAGGGTGGAGGGCGATAGGGAGGCCAGGTTGCGTCTGAGTGAGACTCAAAGTGATGGTCACTCCTCCCCCCATATTAGATGAAATGGAGAGCACATGTAGTGAATAAATATAAATCAAGACATATATGACGATATAATCTCCAAATAAAAGAACTTGGAATTACATTCAACAAGGCCATGACCTCCCCCACATTAGTTAGATGCAGATCACATGTGAATCAAGGCCTATATGACACACACACACACACACACACCCTTGTAAAAACTTGTACATCAAAGCCATTGTACTCAAAGTGATGGTCACTCCTCCCCCATATTAGATGAAATGGAGAGCACATGTAGTGAATAAATATAAATCAAGGCATATATGACGATATAATCTCCAAATAAAATAACTTGGAATTACATTCAACAAGGCCATGACCAGGCCCCACATTAGTTAGATGCAGATCACATGTGAATCAAGGCCTATATGACACACACACACACACCCTTGTAAAAACTTGTACATCAAAGGCCATTGTACTCAAAGTGATGGTCACTCCTCCCCCCATATTAGATGAAATGGAGAGCACATGTAGTGAATAAATATAAATCAAGGCATATATGACGATATAATCTCCAAATAAAAGAACTTGGAATTACATTCAACAAGGCCATGACCTCCCCCACATTAGTTAGATGCAGATCACATGTGAATCAATGCCTATATGACACACACACACACACACACACACACACACACACACACACACACCAGCACCTACTCCCCATACACATGCGCAGATTGTCAACGGAGTCTGGACAACGCGAGATGACGCACGAATTAATGTGGACTGTTCCATCAGAGGGGGGAGCTTCGGTGGTAGTGTGAGTGGCTACAGACCACTGCACTTAAATATAAACATTAGTCTACCTGGAGACTCAATGAGGTAATAAGACGCGTCTGGTCATTTAGTGGGATAATTTTTTCATTATCCTGTTCGGCTGAAAGGACACTGGCCACCGAAGCTCCCCCCTCTGATGGAACAGTCCACACATTTGTTAGATCCTGATCAAACTGGCCAGTATCACGTCTTCGTCTGTTTGGCTCTCCATCCAATTCCTCTGCGTTGTGTCATTTTAATGGTCCCGACGTCTTCGATACCGGTTGATTAAATCCTTATCTCACCCCGTTAGTACAATCCGCAAACCATAATAATTCTCCACCTCCGTAAGAATTCGACACTTCGACAACGTGAAATACCTTATGAGGAAAAGCGTGGTTTATTGATATAAACAGAAACCTCAGCTCAGATGTTAACAGATGGTATTGTCCTTGAAAAGTCTATTCTAATGATCTTTCGGTGTGTTCAGTCTATTGTCCTTTCAGTCCAATAGTGGTCAGGCCTAGTCGTTAGCCAAGACCATCCTCGTGGTAGCCGAAGCTAATGATGATGTGGCATTCTCCCCCCCCCCCCCCCTCTGTGATAAGAGGAGAGAGTCTCTTGGTCCCTTCCCTCCTGTGGGATTCGTTTCTTTGGTCTGCCTCACACCCGGAAACACTGTTCGACTTATAGATCTTCGTCGTAGCAACGACGGCACCCCGCCCCTCTCCTGGTTGTCATGCGACGCTCATGACAACTGCTAATAACCTTTCACACATTTCAAAACGTTTTTCTCTGTCAAAACCTCCATCGCGCTCTGCCTCTGTGGCCCCTTATCTTTGTTTTGTCTTCGAAGGAATTCAAAACATTCTCTCGCTGGCAGTGTGCTAAACATTCGGCTGGCTACTGCCTCTGAACCGCTCCTTCTATCACCGTCTTCCATGCACATTTCGATCTCACCGTTTTAGCTGTGGTCATCTCCCCCAATCTATACATCACATACATTGGAAAAGCACCCCAAATCCTTCACATTCGTGCGTCATCTCGCGTCGTCCAGACTCCGTTGACAATCTGCGCATGTGTATGGGGAGTAGGTGCTGGAAAAGGGACTTGATCTCTGCCGATTTAGTTCTGATCTATTAGGAATGGGTCACGCCGTGTTCAGGAGACTCAGGCGCATAAAAGTCTATTGGATCATGTCTCTAGCACCCCCACAGTCGTAGCTGCAACCACTTACATCACGGCTCTCATCCACATTCATTCATTTGCTCCCAGAAAAGAGAGTATATACATTTGACGTAGAAACTGTACATTGGAGGGTAGGAGGGGGGACTGTACATTGGAGGTGGTTGGATGGGTGGGGTGGGACACTGTACAACTGTACAAGCAAAACTGTATATTGGAATATTGACAAAACCATACTTGGTCATTTACTGTACATTGGGTTGGGTTAGGACATTTACAAGGGCCAGTTTCGAATTGCAGTCTCCCGTAGGTGTTCTTTGAGAGTGTTTTTGAAAGTGGGTAGTGATTCACATTCCTTTACAGCTTTGGGTAGGGCGTTCCACATTGATGTGGCAAAATTGCTAAACGTGTTTAGTCCCTTGTTTGAGCCGAATCTGGGTTTAACATGATTTGTGGAGCTCCCTCTGGTGTTGTGATCGTGGTATTCACTGACCTTTGGGAAGTATTTTGACATGTACATGGGTACCTTGGTCGTGTAGTGTATCTTGTAGACCAGGCCCATTGCAAGTTGCTGTACTCTGTCGTCTACTCTAAGCCATCCTAGTTTGTCAAAGTGGGCAGGGGTGAGGTGGGTTCTAGGAGTAAGGTCAAGCAGTAGTCTGACCAGTTTGTTTTGAGATGTTTGTAATTTTGTTTTTAGCGCCTTTGAGGTGCTTTGGTACCATGAGGTGCAAGCATAGTCGTAGTACCCTTGAATGAGTGCTCCTGCCAGAGTCTTCAGGGTATTCTTGTTTACCAGTGAGGAGATCCGGTACAAGAATCGAGTTCGTTGGTTGACTTTTTTTTATCACATTGGATGCCATTTTGTCACAGGAAAGATTTGCCTCTAGGATGGAGCCCAGGTAGGTAATTTCTTCTTTCCTTGTGACAATATTGTCACCCACTGTAACTGAGAAGCCGTCGGTCTTGCTGAGTTTGTTATTTGAACCGAAGAGAATGGACTCTGTTTTGCCCATGTGTAATGATAGTTTGTTATCAGCGAGCATATGCAGATTTTGCCTAGTTCCAAGCTGAGGGTTTTTTCAACCTGTAACTTGTTCTTGTCAGAGACCAGCAGGGCTGAGTCGTCCGCAAACAGGAACAAGTTGCAGTCACAAGCTGACGACATGTCATTTGCATAAATTAGGAACAGTAGCTTAGGCGACTCTTTCGAAGTTGGTTATGGTTAGAGTTTGGAATCAGGGCTGGTGTTCTATCGCCCTGCTCTAAGACAAACTCTAACCATAACCAACTTCGAAAGAGTGCCTAAGCACCTAACCTCGTTCCCAGCTTTATCTCGAGAGCACCGGTGTGCGTGTAGTTTATTGCCAGCGGAAGAGTGCAAGAATGCTTCCGCATTCGTCACCGCACGCCAGTACGGTAATGCGCCTTTCCTTTCGCCCCGCTCAGACAAATGCATGTAGTACATTGCAACACAACGCAGCATTTCCGCGTACATTGCAACGAATCACTTGGAGTTTGAAAGTGATATCAGAAGAAACTACTCAACCTCGGCTGTCTTTAACTATGAGTGAACACAACGCATTGTAACGTTAACGCGACGCGTCGTCACAGACTAAACAGTGTTCTGGATTTTCCTACAATGGATTATTGATTGTAAATTGAACCCTTGCACTGAAGAACCATTATGAATCTGTGTTAGAAAATGTTTTGGATCTAAATCACTTGGAGTTTGAAAGTGATATCAGAAGAAACTACTCAACCTCGGCTGTCTTTAACTATGAGTGAACACAACACATTGTAACGTTAACGCAGCTGTCAACTGTACTTTACTATGGAATACATGTATATTATCGCGACGCGTCGTCACAGACTAAACAGTGTTCTGGATTTTCCTACAATGGATTATTGATTGTAAATTGAACCCTTGCACTGAAGAACCATTATGAATCTGTGTTAGAAAATGTTTTGGATCTAAATCACTTGGAGTTTGAAAGTGATATCAGAAGAAACTACTCAACCTCGGCTGTCTTTAACTATGAGTGAACACAACACATTGTAACGTTAACGCAGCTGTCAACTGTACTTTACTATGGAATACATGTATATTATCGCGACGCGTCGTCACAGACTAAACAGTGTTCTGGATTTTCCTACAATGGATTATTGATTGTAAATTGAACCCTTGCACTGAAGAACCATTATGAATCTGTGTTAGAAAATGTTTTGGATCTAAATCACTTGGAGCTTGAAAGTGATATCAGAAGAAACTACTCAACCTCGGCTGTCTTTAACTATCAATCAATCAATCAATCAATCAATCAATCAATCAATCAATCATGTACCTCGGCGCAGCTGAATAACAGTAGGAGTGATCGCCTGCTGCGTCCATCACGTGTATGTGATTAATATGAACCAAAGCGTGATTAATATGAACCAAAGCGTGTTAATATGTGTCGAACCAAGCGGGGATCTCATGCACCGCGAGCACGCCGGTGCACCTGGGCGAAGGAAAAGGAAATGCGCATTACCGTACTGGCGTGCGGTGACGAATACGGAAGCATTCTTGCACTTTTCCGCTGGCAATGCTACATGATGCTACACGCCACCGGCGTAGAAACAGGCGTCACATGATTGGGCGCACATGTCACATGAAGTGGCCAATCAGAGAGCGACTCCGCAAAATGCGGCTACGAAAAAGAATAACGCTATGCGTCTAATGGTCGCGACCAGGTCGCAATGATTATGCGTCACTGATGGTCATGACGTAATAGTTCAGCGCCGTTTCTGAATGGAATGGGAGCTGGCGATGCCTGGATTTGATTTTTCAGATATTTTGATCGTTCAATCTGTGAATGGCGCCGAAACAGGACCCTAAACCTAAATTTCAAGAAGGTAAACAATCAACTACGTCATATGAGATATTTTTTTACGAAATCCCACAAGGAACTGGCATGAAATCGTTAGCTGAATCAATGCAAAACACACTCCTCCCGCCGCACTCAGCAGCTAGCTTGCGAGCTAGGGGTAGGAGGCGTTGGTTTCATTTAATAAAAACAGCTAATCAGCTGCCAACTCATTATTCATTTAGCCACGTTAAGAGCGTGTGTTGTTCACAACCCTAATTCTACAAATCACTTCCACAAAATGAATGCACTGCCTTTCACTGCCGTTGTTGTAGTAATTACAGTACTATGATGCTAGATTGTATGGTGGTGGTGAAGTAACTTGCCTGTCTTTGCTGCTGTGTGGGTTCCTGTTTTTATTTATACTACGTGCTGGACAATGGCTTATTGCGTGTTTAGACGAAACCGCCGACACAGCTGAGCACAGTGCTTTGTTATAGTTACTTAGATGTACAAGCCGATTTAGTTAGTTGTTCAAAGCGCACCAGGTATCCCCATCACTGTTTGTTTATGATGTAACAAATATGGTCTCATGTTTTGAGGGAATCTAGTCATGATCTTTGAGACCCTCTATGTGCAAATGTTTTACTTTGCTGCACAATTTGTCTCAAGCAACTTCGTTTCATTCTGACTCTCTGTTCAGGTGAACGAGTGCTGTGTTTTCATGGGCCATTGCTTTACGAAGCAAAGGTAGGCCAGTAATTATGTTGTTGTCGTCATCAGCTTTACTTTCAATCTCCCAAACATTTATCAGACACAATCCTCACTTATGGCTCTGTTGGTGTGTTTTTGTAATTTCTAATGTTTATTTTTTACAGTGTGTTAAAACAAACATCAAGGAGAAGCTAATCAAATACTTCATTCATTATAGTGGGTGGAACAAGAAGTAAGTTTGAATAAAAATCCTCTTATTATAGTATTTGTGAAGTGAGGGATACTTTGCCTGATTTGCCTGTGCTCATCTCTCTGTGTTTCAGCTGGGACGAATGGGTTCCTGAAAGCCGGGTGCTTAAGTATGTGGACAGTAACCTACAAAAACAGAAAGAGCTTCAGAAGGCAAATCAGTGAGTCACTTCTCTCCTTCATTCTTAAGATAAGATAACATATTCCTTTATTGATCCCCTTGGGGAAATTCAGGTGTCATATTATCTCATGATAATAGTAGAATACATTTAGGCAATACAATTTATAAAAATAAGCAGTGTAAACAATATTATTTACTCTTGATTATGAGCAAGTAGGCAGTGTAATCAAAGGTGCAGATGAGGGTCTGTATGCCCTATCAGTTATATTATGTTACAATAATTATGGTCAATAACACTTAGAATCTGAATATATCCTATGAGTAAGTAAAGTGTAAAATATACAGTATACACAGGTGCAGTATACACAAGGTACCCTAACTGGCATGATATACTGTACATCATACGTTATACGATATTGGCTTTTACCTGTATGTTTAACTCTTTGGTAGCCTACCTAAATGTTTTTCTTTATCCAGGCCTAAAGAAAAACTGTAATCCCAAGATGGCAATAAATATATAGCCATGTCCCCCTTTCCTTCACAATGGACTTTCAGACTGGGTTCCGACCAGTGCTAATTTAGTCAACGAAAATGATGACTAAATATGGTCATCAACGAAGCTTTTGCCCCTGACGAAAACACGTTAATGGAGATCATGTGACACTAACGTGACGAAATTATTCATGCAATGTCGTTGACTAAAAATGACGACACAAAATGTAGTTTGCAAAATAAAATCTTGCTAAATGTTTATTCAACTTGCTACTTGCTAGCTAACAGGAACTCGTTTGCTGACAGGAAAGTAACACACATAATTGTCCGTGTGGAACCCTTATCCCCAACACATCGTTCCGTGGGTGAATTATTGTAATGTTCTGGGGTTTTGTGTGTCGCTCTAGTTGGGTGTTGTTTCCCCCCGGGATATATGGGAGGACGGACCGGATGCTACATTGTTGTTGTGAAGCTAGCGTAGTGTTGTGTCAACTTGTAAAACCCCATATTGAGCTGGAAATAAAGCACCATACAGAAAAGGAAACTCTCCTCTTTCTTCCCTACATTACTGCATGACGGATCGCTACATTATGTTGATCCACCGTCTACACAATAGAACACATTAAATAGCTTACATAAATCTAACCAGCTAGCACTAACGTTAGCTTTTTTTGTTTAGAAAAAACTCACGCCAACGTATGAGGCTGTAACTGAGTGGTGAGACTAAACAAAAATGACTAAATCTAGACTAAACGAAGACTAAAATGCTCAGACCTGTAGTTGACTAAAACTGACTAAATTAAAAATAAATGAAGGTGACTAAATATGATAAACGAAAAAGAGCATTTGACACTTGACTAAGACTAAAACTATAATAAAAAAATAGCTGACGAAATGAACACTGGTTCCGACAGCCTTAGCTGAAGGTTGTTATTTGGTCAGCCATCTCCTCATGCACCTGATGCACCTGCTCACACTGCCTGGAAGACAAATGAGACGGGCAGGACGAGGTTAATTACATGGACAGAAATTAAGGACATGGTAGTGTCTTGTCTTATGTTTGCAGGTTAAGTATTTAATATGCTCACTATACTATTCTACAAGCCCGGCAGCAGTGAGGATCCTAACCAGGAGATAATTCTTTAAAAGTGTGCTTTAAAAGTGAAACGCAAATACTTGCAACGATTAACCCACCTTCCACATCCCAGTGCAAAATGTACCACCTCAGCAACATTTCCACCTAGGCTTCCCTACAAGCTGGGGGGGAACCCCCCGAAGGCTCATTTCTTGGAATAACACTGTCTTGTTATATAAACGATAGCATCATTACATTTATTGTCCAAGTCGCCTAATTCAATTTCATGTGGAGACTGTATTTTTGTTCTTTTTTCCAGAGACCATTATGTTGAGGGAAGGATGAGGGGAGTAGCACCGAATAAGAAGATACCTCCTGTGCCACTGAAAAATGTTGATGCGTGAGTTCAAGACGTCCACCTTTTTGAACATTTTCTTTCCAATGTCATTGTAGTTGTTCCAGTCAGCTGCTCTCATGTCACGTTCTTTTGAGATATTTGTCAGTATCTGTCTTTATGGTTTCTGGTATTTGAATACCTGAGAATAATGACTTCCTCTCCTCACCTCCCAGGAAAACCAAAAAGAACAAACAGAAGAGTGAGTATCATTTTCACACATTTGATAGAATAATACGAAGTGATAAGTTTCACTGTGTGGATGTTCTCTGTCTAGAACACAAAACATGACACTTTTAAAGGTGCACGTGAGATGTTTGTTTTTCCCGGCTTCTCAACTGTAGTAGATTTGTAAATATGGTACACAACGTATATTCTATCTATATCGGCTAGTTTATAAATACTATAAACTAAAACTATAAACTAAACTGTAGACTAAACATAATGCACAACGTATATTCTATCTATATTAACTATACAATATAATGCTTGACGTAATAATGGTTTATCCACTCAGCTCCAGGGGCAGGAGAGGGCACTAGCTCAGGGGGAGACCCTACCCACCCTCCACGGAAGAAGAGGGCACGCGTTGACCCGACCGTAGAAAGTGTACGTTCATAATCTACTTCCATATCAATTTTTTTTTTATATATACAGAAAAACCTAATTAATGTTTTTGTTGTTGTTGTTGTTGGCATGTGGTTCTTAACACTTTGGTTGCCTAAGGTTAAATTAATGATATACCATAGATTGCCAGCGCTATTTGTCTATGGAGAAAGTCCCCTTCTTTGCAGGGCTATAACTTTTTAAATTCTATTGCTACATTGCCATTATTAGGGCCCATTCAAAGTCCTATATGTATTGTTCATTGTGTAGCAACGTTAAACTTTTTCATTCACATATTCATAGTAAAGTATGGTCTAATGTATAAGTATGTTTTCATCTCTTTCTGCAGCTTTCTCCAGAACGTGATATATAGCCCCAAATGCATTATATTGATGATGAAATACAGTTTGATGGCAATCAGCGCGATATAAAAAATTCCAACTAGACGTACTTCTAGAAGTTACTACACGTCATCTGATGTTGACCGGATGGGCGAGGGGGCGTTTATAATTCCGTGGGCAGCGTTATACCAATCATCTAATGTGGGTCAAATGTTGATAATATCAGTTATTATCGAAGACGGTAACGTTACACGCTGAAACTCACCCCAGTCTCCTCGCGCCGTTGGGCGATCATCGTCGAGTAGAAATTTTATCATTATGGGATATATTATTACCCGGTCCATCTCCAGCTTGTATAATGGTATATACGTCCAAATCATGTTGTTTATCGAGTTATTGGCAATCGATCGCTATGTAGAGTGACGAGCTAGAGTCACGGGACATGTACCGAGTGGCCGGAAGCAATACGGACGTCTAGCAAAACCTCTAATGCGCTTCCTGTTAAGCGCTTGCGCCGATCGGCCACCAGATGGCGCTCCTGAACCGCCAGAGAGCTCAGTGGGTCCTGCTGGTGGATCTCAGGCCAGCGGAGGGACATTATGAATCCGATCGCAGATTTTTGAAATATTGATATAAAGACGACGTACAGCGTCCCCCGGCAACTTTAGCATGGCCAGCAAAGACGTCTAAAGACGGCTCCCGGCAGTCAAAGTGTTAACTCAATGGACGCCATACCCGAGTAAAGTCGGGTTAACTCGCCGACGCTTGAGTGCCAAACCCAGAGAAAAGTCGGGTTTTCAATAGTTTATTTCTTTTATTCGATATTTCCATTCATTATCCATCCAGGCAGTGTTAATTTTGACAGCTATATTAGTTTTAGTCTTTGTCATGTGTCAAATGCTCCTTTTTCGTTTTCATCATATTTAGTCACCTTCATTTATTTTTCGTTTAGTCAGTTTTAGTCAACTACAGGTCTGAGCATTTTAGTCTTAGTCAGTTTTAGTCTCGATTTCTTCTTTTTTGTTTTAGTCTAGATTTAGTCAGGGGAAAAAGCTTTGTTGATGACCATATTTAGTCATCATTTTCGTTGACAAAATTAACACTGCATCCAGGGAGCCTGGTGTTATCATAGGGAATGAGTCTGAGATCGCAAAAGTGCAATACCAGCCGCATCCTATCAGGCGGCGGTATCGAGCACCCTTTGAAACCTTGTGTCTTGGGCTGTGCGTTGATTATATGGGTCCGGGTCAGCTATTTTTCTCCGGGCAAGATGAGTGGTTATAACGCTCGGATTGAGAAGAATCAAATACTCCCGATCCATGTTGTGTAGTGGATTATGTTGGCGACACGATGGACATCAATACTTGGAATGGCGATCAGATAATTGGAATATTCTTTTTGGGGTACATCCTAGTCAAGGTAAGGGCTATATGATATCAATCTTGCGTTGATCCAAGAATGTCTTCATTGCGATCCGAGCGTATATGTGTACCGTTAGTCCACAACATATTCCGTTGGTGACGATCAAAGCATCAAGAAACGACCCCCCCCCACCCTTTCATGCATTCATGATGGAACATAATACCCATCATATGCATTTGATTTTTTAATTGTAGCGTGTGTATGGACGAAACGCCAATGCATTTAGTATAATACACGTTGCAGGCTATTACCAGCCTCCCAGGAATTACCCTAGACCGCTCTAAAACCACACTTCTATTCACCACGGTATAAAACGGGAATTTATGGATGACATTTTTTATCTTTTTCACATATTGAACGATAGATACTCGATGTCAAATGGGCCATAATATTGTATCTATAGCTATAATATAGAATATAGTTATAGCCCTGCAAACACCACCACGTATTCCTATACTTTAGAGCGCTGGCCTTTTAACCACACATCACGCATATCGCTCCGGCGCTGATTGAGTTAACTCATTCAGGAATGGAATGCGTGGCGGTGTTTGCAGGGCTATATCTATATTCTATATTATAGCTATGGATACAATACTATGGCTCATTTGACATCAACTATCCATCGTTCAATATGTGAAAAAGATTTTTTTTTCATGCATACGTTCGCATGTTATACCGTGGTGAATATAAGTATAGTTTCAGAGTGATCCTGGCTAATTACAGTAAACGGCGCTATGGAGCAATACATGAATTTGAGTAAAAGCGTTAGCATTGCTAGCCTGGACACGCTACTATTTCCAAATCAAATGTATAGAATAGGTATTATGTTTCATCATGAATGCATGAAAGGTTGGGGGGGGGGGGGGGGGTTGTTTTTTGATGCTTTGATCGTCACCAATGGCATACGTTCTGGAGTATGTTACACATGGTCGTTGCGATCGATGTGAAATCATGGTTGGATCAAAGCAGGATTGATGTCATATAGTCCTTACCTTCACTAGGAGGTACCCCAAAAAGAATATTCCAATTGTCTGATCGCGATTTCCAGTATTGGTGTCCATCGTGTCGCCAACATAATCCACCACAACACATGCATCGGGGGCATTGGACGTGCTTCAATGTCATCGAATGAACCGCTAGACTCGCCTGACCAAAAAAACTGTGCACGGAGTGAATTAAACGTAACACCGGGTGTGACAAAAAGGTTTTGAAGGGTGTGCGATATTGCCACCTACCAGGATGCGGCCGGTATTGCACTCTAGCGATCTCAGAGTGGTTCCCTATGGTAACCCTGAGGTCCGTGTGAGAGAAATGAATAAAAATATTGAATAAAATAAATAACGATGAAAACCCGACTATACTCGGGTCTGGCGCTGATTGAGTTAACAATGAAAGTAAACGGGAACATGCCTGAATTCTGCTTTGTGTTAAGTCTGTACCTGGAGTACTTGAGTTGTGTCATTTGAATTCTGGAGTTGAGAGTTAATGGCGTTGCCTGTGTGTTCAGGAGGAGACGTTTATAAACCGAGTGGAGGTTAAGGTGAGGATCCCAGAGGAGCTGAAACCATGGCTTGTGGACGACTGGGACCTGATCACACGGCAGAAGCAGGTTGGTGACCAGGGGCCACTTCAAACAGAGCCTGGTTAGAACCCCAGTGCCCACCAACTATAAAGGTGGTTGCACCAGTGACATTAGTTACAACTAGGGATGTCCCATATTATCGGCCTACCGATATCGGCATTAAAATGTGATATCGGAAAATATCCGTATCCGTTTTAAAAAAGAAAAATCGCATTTTTTTTCCAAAATTTTCATTTCTATAGAAATGATGTCCGATATTATCGGCCTACCGATATTATCGGCCGATATCGGCATTAAAATGTGATATCGGTTGATATCGGTATCGGAAATTAAGAGTTGGACAATATCGGTATCGGTAAAAAAGCCAATATCGAGCATCCCTAGTTACAACATAATTATATTTTGTAATATTTGTAATAACCACTAAGAGAGGACAGGTCTAAATCGCATAAAAACACAGATTTGCAGTCGCCATTCAAAACTGATTTTTCTTTCTGCACGCAGCATAATTTTTTTTCAGTAATTCATGCAATTTCTTTGCAACTCTATAATCGAGCAGCGATTTCATTCAGAGGAGCTTTGCTTTTGTTGAGATAGAATACCATAATCTAGATTGTGCCAAGCGGCTATTTAAGCTGTTCTGCCACTCACTCATCATCTGTGCTGCAGTCTTGAGTGCATAGTAGTAAATGCATATTAGCATAGTAGGTAATAGGTAGTAATGTAGGCACAGTAGATTACTTATTAGCAAAGTGCATAATAGTGAAAGACAGTATGAAGGTTAGTATTTCTTAAATGTTATTTTAGATATTGATTGAAGTGTGTTTTTAGTCAAGGGTTTCGGCTGTCCTGACTGGTGGGAAGTTCATTCCACCAGCAATGACAGAGAATAGCCTGCTTCGCTTTGAGTTAGATAAGCTCTCAGACTCTAACTCTATATGCTATGATGTCTTGCATATTGACGGTATCACATCATCAAAGGATGTGCGTCTGTTGGGGTTCATTGTTTGCGCTCTCAGCCGACTCCGTAACAAGCTTGCATGGATTTCAGCTGGGAGCATCCTATCAACATTTTGTCCAGTAAATGTTTTTCCAATCAGCCTGTTCAAGTGAAATTTGCACTAGACTTGGGTATTAACTCAAAATATCCAGACAAAAAAAATCGAAACATTAAAGTCCAAATCTAAATAAAGTTATGTGTAATAATATGGAATGAAACAGGAAAAAAGTATTTGACAGACTAAGAAAAAGCAGTACACCACAGCAAGGAAAGGCAAGGAACCAGCTGAAAACTAATTGGGAGGCAACTCTACCTCCAATTGGTGCTATCAGCTGGGTTAGAATATATTGATGGGCTATAAACGTTTTTTTTGTTACCAAGGTGCCACACAAGAAACATCTAATGATGGGTAAAAGCAAAGAGCTCTCAATACCATCACTAACAGATTGTTGCAAATCATGAAAATGGAATTGGCTACAGATGTATTTTACAACTTCTGAATCTTCCAGTAAGCACCATTGGGGGCATTATCCGTAAGTGGAAGCAACATCACTCCATCATCAACCGGCCACACACAGGTGTTCCTCGCAAAATCAGGGAGTCGGAAGGATACTTAGAAGAGTAGCCAAAGAGCCATGGACCACTAGGAAAGAGCTCCAGAAAGACCTCCATGGCCTCTGTCCATGCTCAGTCTACAAGAATCCACTACTGAAGAAAATACATGTTGAAGCTTGTTTAAAGTTTCCCAAACAACATTTGGACAAGCCAGTGAACTACTGGGAGCATGTACTCTGGTCAGATGAGACCAAAATGTTACTTTCTGGCTGTCACACAACGCACCATGTTTGGAGGAGAAATGGCACTGCACATCACCCGAATAATACTATACCAACAGTGAAGTTTGGAGGTGGAAGTGTCATGGTGTGGGGCTGTCTCTCCTCTCGTGGTCCTGGCAGACAGTATAATGGTGTGGGGCTGTCTCTCATCTCCTGGTCCTGGCAGACAGTATCATGGTATGGGGCTGTCTCATCTCCTGGTCCTGACAGACAGTATCATGGTGTGGGGCTGTCTCATCTCCTGGTCCTGGCAGACAGTATCATGGTGTGGGGCTGTCTCTCCTCTCATGGTCCTGGCAGACAGTATCATGGTGTGGGGCTGTCTCTCCTCTCATGGTCCTGGCAGACAGTATCATGGTGTGGGGCTGTTTCCCTCTCGTGGTACTGGCAGACTTCATATCATTGAAGGAACAATGAATGGATCCATGTACAAAGAGATGCTTGAGATGAACCTGCTGCCATCCACCAGGATGCTGAGGATGAGACGTGGGTGGACCTTCCAGCAGGACAATGATCCAAAGCATACAGCAAAGGAAACTCTCAATTGGTTTCAGAGAAAGAAAATCAACTAGTTGGAATGGCCCAGTCAATCACCTGACTTAAACCCAATTGAACATTTGTGGAAGCATCTGGAGAACCAGATTCACAAGAGGGCCCCCTGCAATCTTCAAGATTTAAAGACAATCTGTGTAGAGGAATGGGCCAAAATCGCACCTGAATACTGTGGGCGATTAGTTACTTTATACAGATGCCTTGAAGCTGTCATTACAAACAATGGCTTCTCCACTAAGTATTGAATTAATTTCAGTTAGTGTTTTCAATACTTTTTTCCTATGTCATTCCACTTTATTACAAGTAACTTTATTTACATATTGTTAGATTTCGACCATAATCAGCCAGTATCACCTCTTCATCTGTGTTCGTGTAGTTTCTGCGTTGTGTTCATCTCTCTCTCCGAAGTTGACCGTCTCATACTGGCTGTACATCGTTGTCATCCCCCTGATATGCAATCCGTAATCATAAGAATTCGACACTGGCAACGTGATACCTTTCTTGGAAAAACGTTGTTTATTCCATAAACAAAGCCTCGTAATCAGATGTAACCCCGTTCGGTATTGTCATTGTTCAGTCTTAATTCTCTTCACCATCGTCTCTTCCAATGGTTCGGGCCTCGTTGTTAGCCAAACCACCATTTCCTGTTAGCCGAAGCTAGTGATGATGTGTCACTCCCCTCCCCCACCCAGCGAGGGTGGAGAGGGATGAAAGTCTCTGATCAACGCGTCCGCTCTTCTGTGGTGGTTCGTATATCTCAGGTCGCTTTCACACAGGGGCTGTTTGGTCCGGACTATCGGACCAGAATTCGATAGTCTGGTTTTTCGGGTTTGTGTGAATGCGCGTCGAACTCGGTCCGCGGACCAAACACGCGAACTCTGGTCCGCCTGAAAACGTAGGTCTTGGTTCGCTTCATCGGACCAAACACGGACCAAACGTAGGAAGTCACCTGATAAACCATCTTGGGTATATTATTACCGCGGCGCGGCATTCACTGCAAAACAAGCACACTGCATCTATCTATCTATCTATCTATCTATCTCTATCTCTATCTCTATCTCTATCTCTATCTCTCTATCTCTCTATCTCTCTATCTCTCTATCTCTCTATCTCTCTATCTCTCTATCTCTCTATCTCTCTATCTCTCTATCTCTCTATCTCTCTATCTCTCTATCTCTCTATCTACTGTGCATCTTGGGGTAGAAGGAAGAAAAAAAACACAACTGTTATTATTATTAATATTACCGCGGCGTGGCATTCACTGCAAAACAAACACACTGCATCTATCTATCTATCTACTGTGCATCTTGGGGTAGAAGGAAGAAAAAAAACACAGCTGTTATTATTATTAATATTACCGCGGCGCGGCATTCACTGCAAAACAAGCACACTGCATCTATCTATCTATCTATCTATCTATCTATCTATCTATCTAACTATCTATCTATCTATCTACTGTGCATCTTGGGGTAGAAGGAAGAAAAAAAACACAGCTGTTATTATTATTAATATTACCGCGGCGCGGCATTCACTGCAAAACAAGCACACTGTGTAAACATGTCTCGTGGACAGACTTGGGGGGCAGAAGACCAAATAAAACAGCTGCTTGTGGGGAATGTGGGCACTCACAAAAACAACAAGGTGTACAAGTTGTTTAGCGAGAGGATGGCGGTAATGGGAATTATAATCGAACGATGGATCAATGCCACGTCTCTGCTACTATCACGCTTCACGCAGTTTGTGTTGACGCGCATTTCACTTCCTGAAAGGGAGGGATTTCCACTCTCCATTGTGTCCAATAGACGAGCGCCCTTTTCGACCGCGTGACATTGTTCAGAAAGTTCGGTGCGCTTGACAAATTGCTATGTGAATGCAGGCGAACCAAATGAAGAATGCAACAATGTTGCAACTTCACCACCAGAACCGCACAGAGTCCACCAAAACTATATGTGAAAGCGACCTCAGTCTAACCTTACCCGGAAGAAACTCGCATCATACCTTCTTCCCCCTAACAACAGGCCCGCACCCTCTGCTCGTTACTATGTGACGCGCTGTCTTTGACAACAGCTATTTGACCCAGATCACTATAGCAACGGTAATGTTGATATTACCCCCCCTCTGTGGTTACACTGCTATGTGACGCCAGCGCTGCTGTAGACAATGACCTTGGCTGGTTATCTTTGGGCTTGAGAGCTCAGCTGATAACAGGCCCTCATCTGCAGTCCGACTGAAGACACACACTCTGACTGCCAGCTACTTTTAAGATCTATAGATCCGTCTGAGTAAATGCTGTCACCAACCGATATATATACATTATATACACATTGAAAAACATAGACATCCTTCAATATGTAAGGGATAATGTATAGCTACGAGGTCATTGTCGCAAAATAATTGACCGACACGTAGAGCTGCCGCGGTATTGATATTTTCCTTACCGCACGAATTTGCAAAATATTTCCTACTGCCGCGGTTATTACCGCACAGTGCGCACAAAAAAAAATAATTTGAATGCATTTTTTTTTTTTTTAGTAGTCTACTCTTATAGCCTGCCTCTAGTCTAATGGCGCTTTTCCACTGCATAGTACCTACTCGACTCGACCCGCTTTAGGCACCTGGTACTTTGTTCCTTTTCCACTGCAGCCAGGTACTACTCCGTTTGTCTCCGTGTGGGGATGCAGGCGGGGCCGCTCGCTTGTGTACACTGAAAGCTCCGTGGGCATAGATGTCCGAGGGCTTGCAGCAAGCCAGAGTTTAACACAGTTTCAATCAATCAATCAATAACAACATTAACCAGACTCTCGTTGCGTCTATTCTGCCAAAGCTAACGTTACCTCTCATTGTGTATTCTACCAAGCAAACCCGGGTTTAACGTTACCTCTCGTGTATATCGGCTGACATAACAACAAACTTAACACATCAGCGATCTTGTTGTGACACTAAACTCTCCGCTCGGTGGTAAATTGGGTTGATGTCGGTTTTGTTTCATCAATAAATAAGGCAGAATACACAGTGAATCCATTCTTTTTTGTTTATTGCACTTGGTTCTGTCGCAAACAAATCCTGAATGAAATGCATCCTTAGCGAGGCAGTAAAGATGGCGGCGTTCTGTTTTCGTTCAGAGGCTACAAAGTGTGACGCGTCTCTCTTCTGACCAGTCAGTGGTCTGCAATGATTCACATGACTTTTCTGGTACCACTTCTACCCAATAGGGTCGCTTGGAACCGAGTAGGGTATATCTGCAGAGCCGCAAGCCGCAAGCCAACTTTATTATTATGATAAAAAACAGCGGTGACGCGGTATTCAGCCTAACTCTGCGGTGAGCGTGATGCAACAGCGATACCGCGGTAATGCGGTTATAGCGGCAGCTCTACCGACACGTAGTTTAAAATACCGAGCCGCTTCGGCGAGGTGTTTTAAACGTCAGTGAAGGTCAATTATTTTGCGACAATGACCGAGTAAAGCTATACATTATCCCGCTTATTACATGGCTAACTTACTAACAATATACCTAATTCATTTGACAAATCGCAGTTGTTCTGTGGCTCTGTCAGCCCAAATAAAGTGATTATTATTATCGCGGGCAGCCTCTGTTCTGGCTCCGCTGTAATCTACACACACTCCGCTGTCAGTGCAGTCGCGGCAGGTGTGTCTGATTTGCTGCACTGATGTGGGCTTGATTGCGAACAGCTGCGCACATCGGTCATTATTGTCCCACAGCGGTCATTATTGAAAAATAATTACCACTGTCGGGGGGCTATTGACCAATCACAAGCAAGCATTTCGGCGAATGTGAAAACGCCATGTAATAAGGACTTTTAACCTCTTAACCTGCGCCCCCAAAAGTGGCCTTTTTAGTTTTAATTTGAGGACTGCATATTTTTTTGCAAACCAAAACAACATAGCCCGAAGCCTTATGTAGTACATGTCCAAATTTCATGAAGATCCATTTAGGAATGAGTGATTTTGGTAAACTGTGTACAATGAAAAACTCAGTTTTCTCATAGACTTTAATTCATTCGGCTGTTTTTCTCTTCCTGTTTTTGCTTGTTAGTTTTTCACCTAGATCCTAGATCATACATCCCCAGATGGGGTATCATTGGAAAGCCACACTTATTGGCTACAACCCTCCACAATCATTTTCGAGATCGGATCTAGATTGACGGAACTAGAGCCCCAAGAGTTGGGAGTGGTATTTTGCGCAATACCATGTACAAGCCTCAAATACCGGCATGTAACTCGAGAACCGCTGAACGGATTTAGTCAGATTTTGTCGCCAGGCAACAAATAAGCCTTCAATTCGATATATATATTGTATTACAAAATATGCACACCCGAGCCACTAGGGGTCACCAAAGTGCCAGTGGGCAAATCGTCCTAAAAACGTCCCACATGCGGGACGTTGCAGGTTAAGAGGTTTGTTTAGATTTATTGTCTGGATTTCCTGATTTTTGTTTAATATATATTATTTCTATGGTGAGTGTTTCTGATTGGTCTTTGGTGGTAAATAGATGGTAGTTTTAACAACCTTATGCTCTCTTTCTCCCAGCTTGTTCACCTGCCTGGCAAAAAGAATGTTGATGCAGTCCTTGAAGATTATTCAAGCTACAAGAAATCGAGAGGAAACTCCGACAACAAGTAAAACACTATTCTAAAAGAACACATTTCTCACTAGAATTTGTAACCCCCCCCCCCCCCCCCCACACACACACACACGGTATACATGCATGTATATAATTCTTCTCCCCCATACATACTAACTTATTGTACATTACATAGGCTATACAAAGACACTAGTTAGCAGTAATCATATCCTTTGCCATCGTGCCTCCTGCTAGGGCTATGCAATATGGACAATCTTTTATCACGATAATGGTAATTTTATATCTCGATAACTATATATATCACCATATAGTACCTTTTCTGTAAATTTGGTGAAAGAATTGTCTTTAGAAAATAACCACATGCCCCATGACTGCTTTTTGAAAATCTTGTGAACTATACAATACAAATAAAATACCCTTTTTCTTTTTTCCTTTATTTGGAAGTGTTTATTATTCAAGCCCACGTGTCAAGAACATAAAGCGGGGGGGCGCCCCAGTGGCGAACCACATAGCGTGCTCAGCCGCGGCACGGCCGACCCAGGTTCGATTCCCGAACCTGTCGTTATTTGCCGAATGTCTTCCCCCATCTCTGTCTCCCATTCCTCCTCTCTTTCTCTCTCTACTGGATTGCCCAGTAAAAAAAAAAAAAAAAAACAAAGCGGGGTCTGATTGACGTAAAATACTGCTGTAAAGCAGGGTCTGAATGACGTAAAATACTGCTGTAAAGCAAGGTCTGAATGACGTGAAATACTTCTGTAAAGCAGGGTCTGAATGATGTAGAATACTGCTGTAAAGCAGGGTCTGAATGATGTAAAATACTGCTGTAAAGCAGGGTCTGATTGACATGAAATACTGATGTAAAGCAGGGTCTGAATGACGTAAAATACCGCTGTAAATCAGGGTCGGAATCAGGGGCGTTTTTAGGGTTAGAAAACATTAGGGGCTTCAGCCCCTACGCAATTTTAGAGTAATTAGAGACGAATACTGAAGAACTAGATTAGAGGTTCTCAAAGTGAGGTCCAGGTCCATGAGAGGGATCTGGGCAGTCCCCATAGAAAATGCAAAGTTAACAGGACCAAATCATCAGTTTCTTATTTATTTATTTATTTATTTATTTATTTATTTATTTATTTATTTATTTATTTATTTATTTATTTATTTATTTAACCTTTTTAGCCAGATAAAACATTGATCTGGTCCAAGACACCCCAACAGGAGTACAAATATACATATATACACATATACATATATTATACATATACATACATACACACATATACACCAATAACAAAATAAAAACACAGTTAAGAATCATACACACACATTAGGCGGTCGGATGGCGTAGCGGAGATGCAAGAGGCTGCGGTCTCGACTCCCGGAGTCAGCATTGCCTGCGGTTTGGGCCGATCGTCATACTAACTCGTTTGACTGAGTTAGCGGGAGGGAAGTCGAGGGTGGTAATCTGGCGTTGTGGACAGCGACGCCTACAGGTCAGGTCTGGGCACCTGCTCAGCGAAAGGCAGGAAATGGTGAAGGCAGCGTGACCTCCCACGCGTTACGCTTCACCAATGAGAGAGAGTCCTCTCTGCCAGGTGGAAAGAGAGCCACTGGCTGTCTCCACATGTGTCGGAGGAAGCATGTGGTGGACTTCAGGGTTCCCTTGTACCGACCAGTAGGAGGACCATGCGCACAACAACCAGGTAGGGGAGGGGGGGAATTGGCATAACGACTAAATTGGGATGGGGAGAAAAATAGAAAAATCAGGTGGAGAAAAAGAGGATAAAAAAAAATCATACACATAAGCAAATAAACAAACAAACATATGCACAGCCTATGTACAAAAGAAATAAACAGTTAATCTCTAGTCTTTACAGTTTTCTTCGATTGCATAAACACAAATCAAAAGTATTACACAATTATCAAAACCTTACACTCAAGGAGCAAAACATAGGCCCAGATTTGCACCCCTATAAGCACAATGTCAGCCTCACACTTTTTGCAAAACAATACACACAGTGATTTGCAAAACACTAAACAACAACCTCGGCATCACTGGCTCAGCACTCTCCTGGTTTCAATCCTACCTCACCACCCGGACACAGTTCATCACCATCGGCGACTCCAGTTCCACCCCGGCCCCAGTCAACCAAGGCGTCCCACAAGGCTCCGTACTTGGCCCAATCCTATTCACCATCTACATGCTCCCCCTTGGTCAGATCATCCGCCGCCATGGCCTCAACTTCCACTCCTATGCCGACGACACTCAACTCTACCTCTCCACCAAACCATCCACCCATCTCCCCCCACACTCCCTTATCAACTGCCTGCACGAAATAAAAACCTGGATGTCATCAAATTTCCTCAAGCTCAACAACAATAAAACCGAGCTCATGGTTGTGGCACCCAAGGCCCTGCTCCGGAAGGTTGGGGATCTCACCCTCAACATTGACGGCTGCTCCATCTCCCCATCCCCTAAGGTCCGCAACCTGGGCGTTATCCTGGACTCCACCCTTTCCTATCAATCCCATGTAAATTCCCTCACCAAATCCGCCTTCTTTCACCTCCGAAACATTTCCAGACTCCGACCATCACTTTCCGACACCACAGCTGAGACCCTCATCCACGCCTTCGTCACCTCCCGCCTGGACTACTGCAACGGGGTCCTGTCCGGGGTCCCAAGCAAAACCCTGGACAGGCTCCAGTATGTTCAAAATTCAGCTGCCAGGGTTCTAACCCGCACCAAACCCTGGCAGCACATCACCCCCATCCTCATCCAGCTCCACTGGCTCCCCATCAAATCCCGCATCACCTACAAAACCCTCCTGCTCACCTACAAATCCCTTCACGCCCTGGCACCTCAGTACCTCACTGACCTCCTCCACCCCTCCCTGCGATCCACGGACACTGGTCAGCTCTCCATCCCCCGAACCAGACTGCGGACGTTCGGGGACAGAGCTTTCAGTGTGGCAGCTCCCACCCTCTGGAACTCCCTCCCCGCAGAACTCCGCACCACCCCAACTCTGGACTCATTTAAAAAACTGCTCAAAACCCACCTCTTCAACCTGGCCTTCAACCCCTAACCTTCTCACTTTATATGTATGTGTTGTGTCTGTCCACTATGTTTGTTGACTTGTTATCTCCCCCCCCCCCCCCGTATGTAAAGCGACCTTGGGTCCTCTGAAAGGCGCTATATAAAACGAAGTATTATTATTATTATTATTATTATTAAACACACTTGCATTACATTAGACACAGAATGTCAAATTACCACACATATGAGCCAATTGGTTAAACACAGCCATCAGATGCACAAACACCATTGCTTAATTGTAGATACACCAATGAGGTTTAAGCACTATAAAAATGCAGCAGGTGAGTTCACCTGTCTTCAACCAAAATGAAAGGAGAGTGAAGTACTGTACACAGAACGTGAAAATATACAATACATTCACCAAACTCTACACAAGACAACCAATGATGCAGACTGATGAAAATATAAATTTTCTCTCCATATACCCAAATCAGTCAACAAAAGATTCTCTTGCCAGATCCAGCTAGGCTATAATGTCTAGAATTTTCTGTACTCTATTTAAATTTTTTCTATTTTTGTTTTACTGTAATTTTAACCTGTACTGGATACAGTATTTTATGTGTGTCTGATATTTGCTGAGCTTACAGTGTTATGCACACTGTAGTAGCATGAAAACTGGGACATGTTTGGTTGTGATTCTCCATGTTGAAATGTTGACTGATTTGGTTATATGGAGAGAATATTTATATTTGCATCAGTCTGCATCATTGATTTGGGTATATGCAGAGAAAATGTTTTTTTTCATCAGTCTGCATCATTGATTTGGGTATATGGAGATAAATAAATTATATTTTCATCAGTCTACAGCATTGGTCTTGTGTAGTGTTTGGTGAATTTATTGTATATTTGCACATTCTCTGTGTACTTCACTTACAGTACTCTAATCACTGAGAAGTAGAATAGCTAAATGTGTTTTAGGTTAAGCACAGCAGTGTGTAACTGGTTCAAACAGAATGAAGTCATATGAAACGTGTGTTTCATATGGTAACAAAATGTAGTTTTTATAAATTAGTGTATAGTTTTGACAAGAGTGTTTAATTTAGCAAAGGATCTGAGGTGTTCTGATAATTGTGTGTGTGGTTGTGCTAATTGTGTGTAGTGTTTTGAAACACCGGGCCCTGTTTTCAAAATCGTGCTTAAGCAATCGAGGAAAAAAACTGTATTGTGTGTTTCATTATATACATACATATACGATTTTTGGGTATTTTCCTGCCTTTGGTCCGCTTTGCTTCACATCTCAAATGAACCGCAGCAGGGTTCACTTGCAAGAGTGAATGAGCTTTCACACCACCCCAAACCAACCGGACTATCCGAGGTAATGAACCAGGGTTCATTTAAAGCTTATTATAGTTTATCACAGTATCATGAGCATGTCTTTGTCAGTGGACACTGGACATGGGTATGGATGGCTCCAGGTGCTGTTGCGTTAAAGTGCACATCTTCAATACCTATCTGTACTATTTAAAAGCACAGTGCAGGACACACTCAAAGGTTATCGCACCTCAGAGATGGCAGTGGACATGTATGACAGGACAAAGGCCATATGTAATGGCCTTGGGTTTGAGGAACATACTACCAGCCAAAGGAGGAAGCAGAAAAGGATGGACGAGTATGTAGTTGAGTCATCTTGTGGCACAAGCTCAGACCTCAGCTCAGGAGATCAGCTGAGACAGACTGTTCTATCTAGTCCTCGACAGAATGCTGCAAGAGCTTGAGAGCAGGTTCTCATGAGATGGAGAACAACTTATGAGAGGCATACAGGCATGTTATCCAGCCTCAGACCAGTTTCTCTCAGTGGAATTGCTGCAACTCCTCGCCACACATTACAATATCCAACTACTGCCAGAGGAGATCACAGTTGCAAAGTGTTTCCTGGTCAGGACAGGCAGAGATGCAGTCCCTATCCAAAGTGTCTTTTCTCTCCTGGATGATGATAATAATAATAATAATGCATTTTATTTATAAGGCGCCTTTCAGGACACTAAAAAAACAAGTCTACAAATCGGTGAATGAAAGAATTATAGGATCAAATGAAAACTACTACTTACTAAAAAATTGATGTTTAAAAGTACTAAAAACCAACAAAAAATACCAAACACTAACAAACATTCAGCACAGACAATGGGGATGCTGCTATCTTATAATTTTATTTTTTATTATTTAAGTTTTTATTCTTTTTAAAGCTCCGGGGCTAGGAGAAAAACATCCGGGGCTTTCTGAATGACGTAAAATACTGCTGTAAAGCAGGGTCTGAATGACGTAGAATACTGCTGTAAAGCAGGGTCTGAATGATGTAAAATACTGCTGTTATGCAGCTTTTTTGTGATAATGGCGATAGAAATGTTTCTATTGTCCCACAATATATATTGTCATATCGCACAACCCTGCCTCCTGTTAATGTCTAGCTTGTCATAATCCTTCCTACCATAGTGATTGAGTTGATCTTTCTCTCTAACCAGGGAGTTTGCTGTGAATGAAGTGGTGGCCGGTATCAGAGAGTACTTCAACGTTATGCTCGGGACACAACTGCTCTACAAATTTGAGAGGCCGCAGTATGCAGACGTCTTGGCCAATCACCCCGACACGTCCATGTCTCAGATCTACGGAGCTCCTCATCTACTCAGACTCTTTGGTACAAACACCCCTATATAGCATCGCTACACTGATGTACCGGTTACAACAGGGAGGGCAGCGTTGTTATTGTCTGGGCAAAACTAATCATGAAAATGGAGCTGAAAACTGCTGCGCGTGTTCATGCTTACCTGCACGAAGAGAGAAATTGGACGTAAAAAACTGAAATTGCACTGATCTGTATTTTTAACTAATGCCGGGACTACACAATATTTTTGTCTTTCACGATGGTCACCATGTCAGATGAGGTTATCATAGCATTATAACATCTCTCTGTGTCTTTCACGATGGTCACTATGTCAGATCAGGTTATCATAGCATCATAACATCTGTGTCTTTCACGATGGTCACTATGTACTATGTCAGATCAGGTTATCATAGCATCATAACATCTGACTGTCTTTCACGATGGTCACTATGTCAGATCAGGTTATCATAGCATCATAACATCTGTGTCTTTCATGATGGTCACTATGTCAGATGAGGTTATCATAGCATTATAACATCTCTCTGTGTCTTTCACGATGGTCACTATGTCAGATCAGGTTATCATAGCATCATAACATCTGTGTCTTTCACGATGGTCACTATGTACTATGTCAGATCAGGTTATCATAGCATCATAACATCTGACTGTCTTTCACGATGGTCACTATGTCAGATCAGGTTATCATAGCATCATAACATCTGTGTCTTTCATGATGGTCACTATGTCAGATCAGATTATCATAGCATCATAACATGTCTTTCATGATGGTCACTATGTCAGATCAGGTAATCATAGCATCATAACATCTGTGTCTTTCATGATGGTCACTATGTCAGATCAGGTTATCATAGCATCATAACATCTGACTGTGTCTTTCACGATGGTCACTATGTCAGATTAGGTTATCATAGCATCATAACATCTGTCTTTCATGATGGTCACTAGGTCAGATTAGCTTTTTTAGAAGAAAAAAGGCTAAATATTCTAACTTGCTAGGCTTGGTGTTGTGGGACGTCCCAGACGCCACATCGCTGTTCTTTGATTACGTCACACCACTAGGGGTAAAGTCGCCCGCTCGTTGTTCCTGACGTTCATAATCGGGCACAGCGCTTAAATGTGTCAAAATGTGGCTGAATTTGTGTCGTCTGATTCTAGCATTATAGTGACAGGAGGGTAATGATTTATATTTTCTTTGAACCCTCAGGTACTGAACAACATAACAAAAAAACTTAAAATGTTTACACTGTAGCGCGATTTGTTCCACAATTATAAAGCGCCTCTACAAATCAAATATATTATTATTATCAGAAGTCAACTACATATTCCTTACTGTGTTTGAGTATTCTGATGAAGAGTCCACTGTACACCTAATATCCCATTAAGTCCCATTCAAATGTATTTAGGGACATTGGTCTCTGCTTTGTTAGCAGGAAAGACAAAAATAATGCCATGAATGACCATTTAAGAGTTCCCCACTCGCAGATGAACTTTAAAAAGTAAAATCTTTATCAGAATATACATCTAATAGAGTTAGCTAATAAACCTTTCTTGGGGTGCTATTGATTGTGACATGGATGTTTTTGAGAAACATGAACTTGATTTAAAAAAAAAAAAAAGTAAGATTTTCAAGCAGATTTTCACAGCCTTTTTGTTCACATTTACCTAGGGTGCCAAGAATTCTTGAGGGCATTATATAATGGCTTGCTGGCATTGTTTTATTTGGACATCAAATTGACCCATGACCACTGAACTATGACCCCGTGCAAGGTGAGCTTGTGCAGATGGCAATATGCCACAGTACCTAATTTAATATTGGAGAAAAAACTGTCATTTTAACCTGGTTTCCCATAACCAGAATATAAGCTTAATTATAGCCTGGTTATGACGTTTACACAAGTCTACCCAAAACCAGCTTACTTGAGTTGCTGGGTTATGAGGGGAATTCTTCATGCATGTAGACGTTGCCAGTGTTGCAAGAGCATGTTTAACCCATAGATACATTTACCTCTCCAATGGTAAATGGTGCATTTATATAGAGCTTTTATCCCTCACATTTAACCCATTCACTCACACACCGACGGCGGAGGCGACCATGCAAGGTGCCAACCTGTTCATCTGTAGCAATTAGGGGATAAGAGTCTTGCTCAAGGACACTTTGACACACTGCCCGGGAGGAGCGGGAATTGAACCTTGAACCTCCAGATTACCAGACGACTGCTCTACCTCCTGAGCCACTCATTCAATAATACTGAATACATGCATATTTTAGATTGCTAAGTTCATGAAATCACAGGAACATTTAGTTTGAGTGCCGTAAAACTACAACTTAAAGGTGCGATAGATAAGAAAAAATTCGAAATAATACATCCACAGCTTTTAGAAAGGTGCAGAATGAAAGATTTTTTTTGCCATAATTTTTTTTTACATTGATTAATAATAATAATAAACTTTATTTGTATAGCACCTTTCATACAGAAACTGCAGCTCAAAGTGCTTCACAACAGACAAAAGACAGGCATAAAATGAGCACATAAAGTGCAGACATATAAAATGATGTATCATTGTATCATAATTGTATCAATAATGTATCATTTAAAAAAAATTAATGTTGTCGTTTATATGTTGCGTGCATGTATCTCCTCGCTACCTCCAATTTCCCCACGTGGAATGCACCTGATTGGATAAATGACATGCTGGTGCTCTATTGTGACATCTAGTGGCTGAATGTTAGAAATGGACCTGTCTCAAACTCTGCCCTCTTTTCTCCATCCTCCAATCACAACCGTTGCTTTCCTCAGATAAACTTACCGCAAGGAGGATCCAGAGAAGAGGGCGGAGTTTGAGCATTGGACGTATTTAAATGGTGCAGTGGCCAGACGCAGCCCACGGGGTGCCAGCTGTCAATCATTAGATTATTTCATGGACCCTCTGTAGCACAAGCACATTTTCTAATCATTTATAGCCTATAGCTCTGCGCTGGATCTAAACGCCCTCTATACTCTGAAAGCTGATGAGATGCAGCCCTTCTAGTAACTTTGAATGACTTTCATATTATGTGTTTTTTTTTCTAAAGTGAGAGATGATGAATATGTTGTTTTACTCTTTTGTCTCCAACAGTGAGAATCGGAGCCATGCTGGCTTACACTCCTCTGGATGAGAAGAGCCTAGCGCTGCTGCTGAGTTACCTACAGGACTTCCTCAAGTCAGTACTCATGCCTGAACCCTTGGGTTTCAATGTTTACAAAAAATGAATACTTTTTTAAACCGGAGACTGATTGGCCTTGGCAAATTTTCTGTGAAGAACATATATAATAACACATTTTCATTGAGTGCACCCCCCCCCCCCCCCCCTTTACACATTTATATTACGTATGTAGTGTGATATTGTAGGTGAAAACAAGTAAATGTGAACATTGGGTGAATAACAACAAAAACAAGAGCACCACACAACAAACCTGTGTCACAGGACCTCTTTGTAGTGACTGATTATGGTCTGAAATTCATATATATATATTTTGTTTCATTTTCCAGGTACCTAGTGAAGAACTCTACGTCTCTGTTCAATGCGAGTGACTATGAGGTGGCCCCTCCAGAGTACCATCGCAAGGCAGTGTAAGGTTGATCAACGTAGTGTTGATCGAGTTGTCCGCTGATGAAAGCTCTTTCCTTTTTGAAAGGATGGGATTTTCACTAAAAAAGCCTTTTGGAGAAACGGATTGTCGGAGGTCTCTGTTGATCATCATGGTGTTTTTAAGAGTCAGTCCAAGATGTCCGACTTCTCCCTGGACAAAACCATTTACTTTCATTTGGAAAGCTGCTGAGGACGCTGTTCCCCTATTTGGTATGTTCTTGAGTACCACTTTTTAGTTTCTATACTTGTACCTGGTGTTTACCGAGATCTTTTTGAAAAGAAATTTCATCATGTGTTTTGGTCCCAGTTCTGGCTAAATTTGTTTTTGTTGGCTGTTGTCATTTTATAATAAAAGTTTTTCATTCTTTGTTCAGTATTTTGTGTATCTGTATTTCACCTCGTTAGGCACAAGAAGAACAAGGACTTGGTCTAGTTGGACCCCATGGCCACACTGTGAATTAGAGTTATGTGTAGGGGATTTACTATTACAGCTCAATGTTGTCACCTAGATCAGTGGTTCGTGGAATGCACCTGATGAATAAATTACATGCTGGTGTTTTAGTATAGGGATGTGTAGTCTGATGTTACTTTAGTTTCCGGCGGTCCACCCGTTTATGGATTTATCATTGGGAAAATGTATTATTGGCTATTGTAATAATTCTGCCTCATGAACGTTGGTAAGCTTTCCATTTTTTCCATTTTTACGGTGAATTGCGAAATGTTGAGCTATAGATTGTGGATGAATACACACAGAAAGGTACACCATGCCAATGTTCATGCTTTATTTGTTTTATACGAGACGATTTAGAAATGTCTCCATTGGAAATACATTGCAATTTCAAGCGAGGTGGACCAGCCAGAAACAACAATGACGTAACCACTACACCTCCCTGTTATCTATAGCATCTTTAACTGAAATCTGATCCAACCATTGGGCTATTGTGAAACCCTGCCGATGAGGGATGTAGAATTGTGGCTCTTGATAATATGTATTCATATATACCAAAAATACACGAAAGCCTAATTAACGTTGCACCTCCAGGCCCAATTTTTTTGTTTTTTATTTATCCAGGAATGTCCCATTGAGATACAAGATCTCTTCTTCCAGGGAGTCCTGACCAACACGGCACAACACGTTTCAACATAAAACGGCATTGAACAAAAAACATATAATTCAAATATAAATACAGAAGGTCATTTGTGCAGTGGCAAGGAGCATAATCACATCAACAATAGCATCAGGTAAAACAGTTACATGTTTCGTGAAGGGCTAATCGTAGCATACCTTTAAAAGCATTTACAGTAGGAAGTGCCTCTAGACAAAGTTTTACTTGCAGCGTATTCCATAAAAAGGGAGCATAGTGGGAGAATGCAGCTTTACCAAGCTCTGACTGCATCAAAGGAACATTTAAAAGCATCCCATTTGCTGCTCGTCTGGTATTAAAAAAGCAAGTAAGATAAGATATTCCTTTATTGATCCCCTTGGGGAAATTCAGGCAGCATGGGGGAAGGGGGGGGGGTACAGGTAGTAAAAACAACACAAGCAGTGTAAACAAATAGGTCAATATAATTTACTATCTAACTAACTGAAAAATATATTCACAGTGTCACATAAGGTGCAGTATGCATAAGGTAGTTATAATTTACTATATACTGAAATATACATTTATCACAGTATCCACTGAAATATACATTATTCACAGTATCCACATAAGGTGTTATTGTCCTCCTTGGGTTCCTATTAGTCCTAGGTCAATGTCTGGCAGCAGTCGCTGCCCTCTGTTGTGGACCCTGGAGGCCGCTAGTCGCTGCCCACTGTTGTGGAGCCTGATGGCCGCTGGTATGAAGGACTGTCCGAGGCGGTTAGTTGAGTGTCGGGGGGGGGGGTATGAGTCTGTGGCTGAACGTGCTTCTCATCTTGACTAGCTCGTCGTAGAGGGGGTGGTAGGGGTTCTCCATGATGGCAGCCAGCTTCCTTCTCATCCCCCTCTCTGCCATCACCTCTAGTCTAGGTAGCTCGACTCCCACCACGGAGCTAGCCTTCCTCACCAGCTTGTTGAGCTTGTTGGTGTCCCTTGAGTTGATGTAGCCTCCCCAGCATGCCACAGCATAGAAGAGGACACTGGCCACTACAGACTGGTAAAATGACTGCAGCAGTCTATTGCACACGTTGAAGGACCTGAGTCTCCTCAGGAAGAACAGCCTGCTCTGTCCCTTCCTGTAGAGGGCCTCTGTGTTATCCGACCAGTCCAGTTTATTGTTCAGGTGTACCCCAAGGAACTTATATGAGTCCACCACCTCCACCTCCACCCCTCGGATGGTGATGGGAATCGGGGTGGGCCTCTTCTTGCCCCTCCGGAAGTCCACCACCAGATTTAATTTGATTTTTATTTAGTACATACAATTTATACAATAGTATAAAAACAAGGGGTACAAGGATAACATGTGAAAGTCTGTCGACTTGTTTCCAACATGGTCCAAGAAAAATACAATAAATCACAAAGAAAGAGTTAAGATAAAATAGATACAACAAGTAGATAAAATAGACAACACAATTTTCTAAGAGCCTCATTACAGCATGTCATGTTCCTGTTCTTCAAGAGTGGTGGCCAAGCACCCTCTGCAACCTATTGTTGCAGATGTCGCTTCACACCCCTCTTGAAGACAGCAATAGTGGGGGAGTTTTGGATGGCCCTGGGCAGAGAGTTCCACAGCCGGCAGGCTCCTTGACCAGCTCCTTGGTCTTACTGGTGTTGAGTTGGAGGTGGTTGCTGTCGCTCCACCCCACAAAGTTCTCCACCAGGGCTCTGTACTCCTCTTCATCATCGTCGGTGATGTAGCTTACGATGGAGGAGTCGTCTGAGAACTTCTGCAGGTGGCACCCGCTTGAGTTGCGGCAGAAGTCTGAGGTATAGAGGGTGAAGAGGAAGGGTGACAGCACAGTTCCTTGGGGGGCGCCGGTGTTGCTCACCAGTACGTCAGACTGACTGTCCTTTAGTCTGACGTACTGCGGTCTCTCAGTGAGGTAGTCCTTGATCCAGGCCACCAAGTCGTGCTCCAGCTGCATCGCAGAGAGCTTCTCCGCTAGCAGTCAGTGACGGCTGGATGGTGTTGAAGGCGCTGGAGAAATCAAAGAACATAATCCTCACTGAGCTGCGCGGCTTCTCCAGGTGCGTGTACGCTCTGTGGAGCATGTAGATGATGGCGTCCTCCACCCCGATGTTTGCCTGGTATGCAAACTGCAGGGGGTCGAGGGAGTCACACACCAGGGGCAAATATAAAAGGACAGAAGTCTGAGGGCGGCTACGTGGCGTAGTGGGCAAGGCGCTCGCCACGAAATCCGGAGACGCTGGGCTCGGCTGTTCGAGCCCAGCGCTCCACATTTGCTTTCAGTTTAGCTGGTCGTCCGTACTAATACACATTGGCCGTATTAGGGGGTGGGAAACTGATGGGTGGGGATCGGGTGTTGTGGACAGCGACTCCTACAGGTTGGTTGGTGCGCCTGCGCAGTAGAATCAGGAAGTGTCGGGGGCAGCGTGAGCCTCCCACGCGTTACTCCTCGCCACTGAGAGATCGAGCTGCGCAGGTGAAAAGATGCGACTGCTGTTACCTCAAGTACCGGAGGGGACTTGTGCTATGTATGACTTAGTCCAAATTGCAGCCGGCTTGTGGGAGGCAAGAAACAGCGTTCGTGACAGGGGAGGGTTGAATTGGATGATACGAAATTGGGATGGGAGAAAAAATATAGAAAATGGGAGAAAAAGTGGATAAAAAAAAAAGGACAGAAGTCTGGAGATATATAAGGGCAGCTTACCTAGCAATGACTTAAGGATAAAAATCAACATGTGTGATTGTCTTCTTTGGTACAGAGAGGACCATCCTAAGGACTGATACAGAGTGCAGTGGTGGGTGCGAGAGCCTGCACCCGTTACAAAACGTATGGCAGTATGGTACGCAGAATCCAGCTTTTTAAGCAGGGAGGAAGGAGCTTTAGTTAGTTACTACCAATGGTCTCCAGGGTAGAACTCACAACTGCACTGTTGAAAATATGTGCATTTCTTCCTGAGACTCATGGTTGATTACAACTGTTGAACAATTCCCTCCCATCAAGGATGACGTTATACTTGCAAAGTTACACAAATGTACCACATGATGGAGGCATTAAGGCGATTTGATACTTTCTGAACCAACATTGAGAACAAACTCTTCTCCGATGATACTATAGTGCAAATGGCCACATTTGTTCTACAACATGTTTTCTTCAGATTTGATTGAATGAGTAATACTACAAGAGTGAATGAGCCCTATGTGGGAGAGTTCTGGGGGAGCTATGTTGGCTCTGTGGGAGAGTTCTGGGCTCTGGGATCACCAGTGTCTCCTGCGTACGCGTCTTGTGGCTTCCTGGCGACACCCAATCGACTTTACAATAAGGTACAACATGTTGAGTAGTTGCCAGGGAACAAGTGAGGAATGAATGAGAAATGAACTGCTAGTAAACCAGTTCTTGAGTACCGGTAACTGATGAGTGTTATAAGTGATAATAACATTACAGCCATGCTACAATGTCTGCTTATTTGCATTGTGATGCATTAGTGGTCCTTCCTGGAGTGTTCGCCTTGTCTAGGCTATTCCTTTGTCCCGTAGGTTATGATAGCCACCCTGATTGTTGCTTTACCATATAATCTGACAATGTTAAAATTGTTAGCCAATTCATTGTCTCAGCAATTTTCACCAGTACATACTGTAGGTGCCTAAGCAATTACACCTGCTGCTGGCTTCCTCTGTCTACTTTACACTGCAGATTAGTAGCCTGTTCTGCAATCTGCCTAATTTCCAGATGTATATCATTACGAGCAGAGAGTGAGGAGGAGATGTTGTGACCACTTTTACAAACTCTTATTTGAATATTATTTTCTACCAAAGACTACTTACTGCAGAGAAGGCCAAATATTCCAAATGAATGCATTTTTCTAATAACTATTTGTTAGAATTAAATAAAGTAAAGCAGGGGACTGAGAGTGACTGTATGTGCACTAAACCAGTAGTTTAGGTTATGAATGGCCTGACACAGAGCAAACATAACATGTTGCTCAACAGCCTCACTACAACTAGACAAAGACAACACCATGAATGTACAACAATCAAATGTCTAATATACAATATATATATATAGCAACATGCACTGTTCATAACATAACAAAGGGGCATTGTGTGACATTAGTGCAGAACACATTGCATGTACTACTAGTCTACTACCGCTGTAGAACATATTTCAAATGTGCGTACACTAAATGCCTTTTGCACAAAAGCACAGCCTTGAAGGCAACCACACACAACAAACACAAAATCTTTATTACAAGGACACATTATACACTACTAACAGCAAGATTGATATACACTACTTTTCTATGCCTATTCAATAACACTTGGACTATACTATATTTGTGTGTGTATAACGTGTGATAAACAGTGTTCCTTTGGATAGCTCGCCCAGTCTAATAACGAGGTGAGGTGCTACTCTTCTCCGGCTTCAGTATGGATCACTAACAATAACATTGAAGCACCTTTTCCCTTTCTGGAGTGGTCCTAGAGTGGGATCAGTGGCGGTTGCCAGCAGGGGGCGAAGTGGCAGTGGTGGCAGGTGGAGCGGAGGAGAGAGGAAAGCAACGAGGAAGAGGGAGTTACCTGGGGGCGAGAGGACCAGGAAGCCTATTGTTTAATAACAGCGCAGCAGTGCTGCTTTTGCTTCCGCGTTTTCCCTGATTGGTTGCGCCATGCCCCGCGGCAGGCGCGGCAACCGCAGAGCGGAGCGGCAGAGCGAGCGGAGCGGCAGAGCTTGCGGAATTATGGAACCTCCGCCATGATTTTCATTCGGCGCTTCAGCTCACCTGGCAGAGCAGCGGTCCTGCGGTCCTGCGGTCCGTTGTTGACGAGTTCGAATCCCATAATTTTTTTTTTTTTAACGTGATTTTTTTTTAACGTGTATTCTTTCGCCGGTTAAGGTTAGGCATGGTTAAGGTTAAGGTTAAGGTTAGGCATTGTTTCGGAGTTGGTTAAGGTTAGAACGGTTAAGTTTAGGCGCTGTTAAGGAGCTGGTTAAGGTTAGAGTTTGTCTTAGAGAATGGCAATATTCTTTCTATGGTTAAGGTTAGGCATGGTTAAGGTTAAGGTTAAGGTTAGGCATTGTTTCGGAGTTGGTTAAGGTTAGAACGGTTAAGTTTAGGCGCTGTTAAGGAGCTATTTCCGCACTGCCGCTCTCCCGCGTTGCCGCGGTCACATGGTCAAATTGTCACATTCTTGCACTGCTGCGCTGTTAAAAAGCAACACGCAACCAGGAAGCTCTCTTCGGCAGTGGACTTGACCGTGAACAGTCGCAGTCACAGCGGGCGTGTGCTCTGGAGGAGCCCCGTTGCAGAAGTTATGAGGAGAGCCCCGTTGGAACGAGCAACGGGTGATAAGAAGTACTTGCTAGTTGACGGGTTATCCTAGAAGTACCAGCGATAGTGTGTGAGTAAGCGATACAGAACGAAGGACTAACGTCTAGAGTTAACGGGACTAACGTCTATAGTTAACGGGTTATAGTAGTAAGTGTGCAGTGTATTAGCATGCTGCTAACGGCTCCGTCTGACTCCAGTAGACTACCGGGCGCGCGGCGCTGAAGACCGGTGGTATAGTCAGCCACGTTGCGTTAGTAGTACAATCGATATAGCAGAAAGGTGCATCCAGACCCGAAGTTTAGCTGTGTTTAGGGTAGCAACAGTATTAGCAGTTCGTGCAACAGCAGCAAGCAACAGCCAGCAGTGGACGTTCGCCAGACGTTACAGAGGACGCCTCTTCCCACCAGCAGAGGTCACCATCACAGCACGCTCCTCCAGCTAACCACTGCCCATGCTGTTTGCCCAGCCTGCTGGCTGTGCTCGCGGGATCGCCGACGCCATCTTGTCACCTGGACGAGAGGTGATAAGAGTGGGTCCGCCATCTTGGCTAAGTACGAACGGTACCTCGTGTATCCACATCAACGTCCATTCAAGTGAACGCTAACAACCAGTGTCTAAGGGGTACCCCAAACAATTTAAGCCGGCTTTAGTGTAGGTTTTATTTTGGTAACGTGGGCCCACATTTACTTCTTTTGGTATTTTATTATTCTTGTTATTTGAATTCCCAATGTTTCTCTACTTTATGCCTGGGTCTCCCCTAGTACAAGCGGGGTGTTATTAATGTATTGAGCATGCGGTGCCTATGGTGGGAATAGTTTCCCCTACATTATCAGTGAGAGCACCCGGTGCCATGTATGAATAAATCTGAAGTATTATCTGTAACTGATAACCTGCCCAGGCTTCAATACAAAGTAGACCTTATTGGGAGCACTGTGTGTGTGTCTGTTTCTTCCATTTGCTAATCTAACCCCTGGGTAAATATTGTGACTGCATAATTATTTAACCCTTACACCCCATTCACAGAATAGCATTTGAAGGGTCTATACAGGTGGTCAAGGAAGGGTACTGCTTAAAGGGAAGCCCAATAATACTATTGAACTGACAGTCACTGGGTGTGGGAGGGCTGTCGGAGGTACTGGGGGAAGTGAGAGGGTGTGGGGAGCTACTGCTGACCGCCTTGGAAGGCGAGGGAGACCAGAGTACCAGTCCCCAGGTTAGTAAATCCTGGGCCCCATCCACTCCTGCTGCAAGCCCTCCAGAACGACGTTCCGGGCCAAAGACGGGGGTACATATAGGTCCAATTCTATAGTATCCTACTACCCAGTGTCTGTGTACTACTACTCCCACAAGCAGGGATAATCCACCCTTCTACATATACATCTATACAACACTTAGTCAGAACTGCTTTGTACAACTACAAAAACGACTACTATTACAACAACTACTACTAAACCACTGTGTACACCCAAAAAACAATAGCAGTCTCTGCTGCTGGTTGGTTCTTGCTGTTGCAATTGAGGCCATGGTTACACTGGTGTCAAACAGCAACGTTTTGTTGCTGAATGATTACGTTTGCATGTCCAAGTTAAAAAGAAACATCGTTTTGGCAGGAAAACGCGTTTCCCTAGCGGGAACGCTGAAAAGGTGTTTTCGTTTTCTAAACTCGCCAACAATGGTGCCATGTAATTTGCGCAAGCCGGATACAGAGCCGTTCTGCCCAATGCCCATGCGCAGTAGAGAACGACGCCAAATTCTCCCCTGGCTGGACCTCGACTCCGTCCATTAGTTATTTCCAGTGTTTATAGCAGAGCTGTCCCAAGTAGCGGCGGCTACCAACATGTTGTCAAGTTATTGTTATAAGGAGCCCAGTCCAAGCTACAACAGTCTGCATTCCCTTAACAATTGTTTGTATTTAGCCGTATTGTATTGTACCCATTCTGCAATCTGTTAAATAAAGTTTACATCCATTCATTCTGCTAGCATTAACGTCACTACGCTGCTAGCCACAATGCTATACTGGTAAAAGGCAGAGAAGCGATACCGACAAACAGTCGGCCGGAGCGGGGTCGTTCCCAGAAAGCTCACACTCTGTCATGGGTTTAAGCAGAAATTATGCATAATGTCTCTTAATGTTTAAGATAAATACTCTCAGACAACATGCGTGTACCGTCCGATATATTTATACAAATGTAACCGTGGAGGAATTATTAAAGAACTATGTAACGATATTAAATTCTACTTCCCAACACGCCCTCGTCACGTGGCAGCCGCCCTCCAATAGGATACGAGCAAAATATCTAAACTCAAAAACACCTAAAAGAGGAAGAGTTGTGTTGAAGTCAGAGGTTCTGTGTAGGATTGTTAGTAACTGTCTAACTGCATATATAACTGTTTCCACCAGTAACTGTCTAACTGCATATATAACTGTTTCCACTAGAGGGCGCTCTAGGCGGAGACACTCAGGAGTACTACCAGGTGGCGAGTATAAGTAGCTATGTCCCCTCCCACTTCTCTCTCGCCCCCCATGTCTCTCAGTGAGAGAAGACCTGTAGAACTGCTGCTCTTCATGTGAATAAATAAACCACGCCAGTTAAGGCTCAAGATAGAAACCATGCCTCTTGACCACATTATTGTCGCCCTATAGCCGAATTCTGTTAACAGGTTATGGGCCCAGATAACGCCGGGGCGAAATAATAAGGGTAGCAAGCTTAGCTGAAGTATAGGCTAGGTTAGCGCCGGGAGCACCGCGCGGCTAGACGCTAGGCCAACAAGAGCTAAAGCTACGCCTACCACCAACGGAGAACATGAAAGCCAAGAAGCCTCACAGGAGAGTCAAGAAGGCAGCAGCCGGGAGTCGCTGGAAGGTAGCAGCCAAGAGCCCAGAGGAGGCGGCACCGGGGGAGACGGAGCATGCTGAGCACAACGGAGGCGAGGGGGAGAACCCCATCTTAGAACGCGTGGCGGCCAGAGGGAGGAACAAAGGGCCCTCATTCAATGGAAAAGCAGAGAACTATGAGCTCTGGGAAGAGCGCATGCTATGCTACATGCACGGTCGGTACGGGGCTGAAGGAGACGATCCTGGCAGCCCCCACGGGAGAACTGACGGCGGAAGAGCAAGCCCTGGACAACCAGCGTAACGCAGACGCATACTGTGAGTTAGCGCCGCTGCTCGACGACACCAGCCTGGGGCTGATATTCCGCGACACTAAAGACAGAGGCCGAGAAAGCCTGGAGGTATTGAGAGAGCATTACATAGGGCGAGGGAGACCCCGAGTCATGGCCCTCTACATAGCACTGACGACCCTGAGGAAGGGGCAAACCGAGACTGTGACCGAATACGTCAACAGAGCGGAGCAGATCACGATGCCATTGAGGAGTGCCGGAGAAGCACCAAGCGATGGGCTAGTGGTGGCAATGATGATGAGAGGACTACCGGAGCTGTACAAACCGTTCACACTCCTGGTAACACACGGTTCAACGGACATGACGCTGGGACAGTTCAAGGCTAAGTTAAGGAACTTCGAGGCCTCAGAAGATACCCAACCAGCCGCCGCGGAGGCGGGAGAGAGGGCGCTAAAGGCTCGAGCGACGCCAAGGGAGAGGACCAAGACCACGACGGAGCAGGCGTGTTGGCGATGCGGAGAGAAAGGCCATCGGAGAAGTAATTGCACGAGGACTGGTGTGGCCCCTGCAGATCCACGCGGCACGCAGGCAGAGCGTGCATGAAGAAACGCGACCAGGGCGCGTGACACGCGCATGGACAAGATGGCGGCGATGGTCGGCGTGAGACGGATCGACGCGACGACTGGAGAGTAGCGGAACGAGAGGACTTCATCCCCAGGGCGCAGACGGCGTACGTCATCAGGCCAACGCAGCTGCAACAGGCCCAAAGGAAGGGACTGATCGTGGACACAGGTGCGTCATCCCACGTCATCAACGACAGGAGTCTGTTCAAGACACAGCATGGAGCTGGCAGACGGAAAGCACACCTACGGGTTGGCGAAAGAGAGAGGGGACGCACAGGTATGCCTCACGGACAGCGGGGAGCGCCGGCGTACAGTGATGTTAAAGAATGCTCTCTATGTGCCATCGTTCCCACAAGGACTATTCTCTGTAATAGCTGTTACTGCGAACGGTGCCAGAGTGTTCTTCATGGAAGGTAAACATTTTCTTGTAGAGCCCAACGGTATGCGATTTGACATAGAGGTGTATCAGAGAATGTATTACCTGAAAACAGAGTGTAATGACAATGATATGTGTAAAGTAACCGTCAGCCACGATATTCAGACATGGCATGAGATTATGGGTCATTGTAATTACGAGGATTTACTGAAACTGCAAGCAGTGACAGAGGGCATGCACATTGAAGGCGAAAAGCGTAGACCTGATAAAGAATGTGTCGTGTGCATAAAGGGGAAGTTTGCTCAATCGAGAAACAGGAATCCCACAGAAAAAGTAAAAGTACCACTTGCGTTGGTTAACACAGATCTTGCCGGTCCAGTAAGGAACGAGTCCATAGGAGGCTTTAGATATGTACAGTCTTTTACAGACGTGTGCACAGGGGCAGTGTTTGTTTACTTTCTTAAAGCAAAGAGTGACACACTCCAGGCCACGGGAAAATTCCTGGCGGACATAGCCCCTTATTGTACAGTAAGATGTTTGAGGTCCGACAACGGGACCGAATTCACAAACAGAGTTTCAATCACTGTTGAGGAAGAACAGGATAAGACACGAGACGTCATGTCCATATTCCCCACACCAGAACGGAGTGGCAGAGAGAGAATGGCGTACTCTTTTCGAGATGGCTAGGTGTAAGTTAGTAGGTAGTAACTTACCTAAGAGCCTATGGCACTATGCGGTGCAAGAAGCCGCTTACACCAGAAACAGGTGCTTCAATAAGCACACAGGCACCACCCCGTATACAGCACTGACAGGAAAGAAGTGTAATCTAGCCAGAATGCACCGATTTGGATCAGTGTGTTATGCATACCTGCAGGACAGAGGAAAGCTCGAGTCCAGATGTGTAAAAGGACTCTTTGTAGGGCACGACAAGGGAAGCCCCGCTTTCCTGGTTTATTATCCCGGTAAAGGGGTAGTGCAGAAACACAGGCTAGTCAAGTTTGTCACAAAGACAACATGTGAGGGCGAGACACAGACAGAGGAGCCAGAGCTGGACTCCAGAGTAAGGTGTGTAGAAACAGAGACACATCAGCCCAGTATACTTGGCACGGTCGTGCAGGCAGACAGTCAGCCACCCCCAGAGGGCGGTGACGAGGAGCACCCGAGGGTGACGTCGAGTGCCCCAAGCAGTGGGAGGTACCCCTCGAGGGAACACAGACCCCCAAAGTATCTGACAGACTATGCTCGGAAAGGGAGTGACGAGGAGGACAGTACACCCATCACCGTTGATTACTGCTACAGGGTAGTTAGTGGGGTCCCTGAGACCTTTAAAGAGGCCATAGTGTCCCCTGAATCAAGTAAATGGGAGAGAGTGATGGACGAGGAGATGAGGTCCCTAGAGGACAACCACACCTTCACTCTAACCAAGTTACCAGAGGGCAGACAGACAGTGGGAGGAAAATGGGTGTATTCAATCAAGGAGGGAATTGAAGGCCACGATAAGTACAACGCTAGGTTTGTAGCTAAGGGTTTCAGTCAGAGGGAGGGGATAGACTATGGTGAAACATTCTCCCCCACAGCCAATCTGACCAGTGTAAGGGTAGTGGTTCAGAAAGCAGCTGAGGACAATCTGATTCTACATCAGATGGATGTGAAGACACCCATAGATAGGGAGATATATATGGAACAACCTGAGGGTTACGAAAAGGAAGGAGAGAAGCTAGTGTGTAAGCTGGAAAAATCCATTTACGGCCTGAAACAGTCTGGGCGAAATTGGAACGAGATGCTTCATACATGCCTTATCAAAGATCACTTCCTACAGAACCCAGTAGACCCCTGTGTTTACTCGAGGGAGTTAAAGGAGTCGGGAAAAGTGATCATCGTCATTTGGGTAGACGATTTGATCATAGCAGCGGACAATACCAGGAGCCTAGCACAGGTGAAAGAGATGCTCTCCAACAGATTTAAGATGAAAGACCTTGGTAGGTTAAAACACTTTCTAGGTATGGATTTTGAGCAGTCTGCCAATTGTGTAACAGTATCCCAGAAGAGATATGTGGAAAAGATTCTGAAACGGTTTGACATGCAGGAATGTAGAACAAGGGATACACCATGTGATCAAAAACTGGACTACCAGGAAGATGCTCAGAAACTGACAGATGTGAAAATGTACAGGGAAGCGGTGGGTAGCCTCATCTATTTGACAACATGTACTCGCCCTGACCTATGTTTTGTAGTGATTAAGTTGTCACAGCATTTTGCTGATCCCACAGAGGAGCACTGGATTACGGTAAAACTTGTTTTTCGTTATCTTAAAGGTACAGCAGACAGACAACTGTGTTTCAGAAAGAGCAGCGAGGGTCTAGGGCTTAAAGCCTACAGTGATGCAGACTGGGCAGCTGACACCACAGATAGAAGGAGTACCACCAGATATTGTGTGAGTTTGAACGCAGACAGCTCACTGGTTTCGTGGAAAACAAAGAAACAGCCCACCGTGGCTTTATCAACTTGTGAAGCCGAATATATGGCTCTAGCTATGACCATACAGGAGTGTATTTACCTGGAACAACTGCTCGAAGGGATGGATACCTATGTATATAAGAAGACTGTTGTTTACGAGGACAACCAGGGAACCATTGCGATTGCTAGAAACCCTGTGTGCCAACAGAGATGTAAACATGTCGATATAAAATATCATTTCATTAGATCTGTCATCAGAGAAGAAAGGATGACACTGATGTATTGTCCAACGGACGACATGGTAGCAGACGCTATGACGAAACCTGCCTCCAAATTGAAATTGAAGAGATTTGCAGAGGCCATGTTTGGTGTGTAGATATTGACTGTCATGTTCTTTTGATGTTTTTGGAGTATATTATTTCCTTTGTCAAATGTTTTTCAAAGAAGTTATCCAGTATGCTAATACAAACCTAAGTGGGAGTGTTGAAGTCAGAGGTTCTGTGTAGGATTGTTAGTAACTGTCTAACTGCATATATAACTGTTTCCATCAGTAACTGTCTAACTGCATATATAACTGTTTCCACTAGAGGGCGATCTAGGCGGAGACACTCAGGAGTACTACCAGGTGGCGAGTATAAGTAGCTATGTCCCCTCCCACTTCTCTCTCTCCCCCCATGTCTCTCAGTGAGAGAAGACCTGTAGAACTGCTGCTCTTCATGTGAATAAATAAACCACGCCAGTTAAGGCTCAAGATAGAAACCTTGCCTCTTGACCACATTATTGTCGCCCTATAGCCAAATTCTGTTAACAAGTTGCATATTATGTTCTACTAATCTGAACTTGATGTCAGCGGGTGACATCAAGTTCACTTTACGATCCATTCTCTCCCTGTTTTTATGTTCTGTTCTCTCACGTTGCAGATACACAAGGAGCTCTGGCTCCATCTGTTGGACAATCAAGCTAACTGCACTTAGCGTAGGGGATGTAACTCCACGACCAATGTCCTCAAACTGAAAACATGTAATTTCATTACAGGCGTCATTCCAGAATTGGAGGACAATTAGGCATCAATACTTTTGAAAAATTGACCCTTTATTTGATAATTTTCTGGTATGTATTTCATAAAAACAGGTATTAAACCATCAAATAATTGGATTCGTCCAGCTCAGGCATCAAAGGTACACTTTTTATGATACGTTTTTTTGTAGTGTGCTATGTTTGCCGCAACCCTGTTACAAATACTCAGGAAGCTGAAAAAAGTACACTTTAAAATATTTTCAATAAATCCTTTACAATTAAGTAAAGAAAGTCACATGCTTACTGAATACTGATTTAATTTCAGATAAGACTTCACTTATATTAATTTAAGCAACTTTGAAATCGATCTTGCCCAACTTTTCAATAGTCACATCTTTCTTTTTACTAATTTCAGTATTTCATTTCAAATATTTGTTCAAATACATTATGCATTTAATCATGAAAACTATTACATTTACAATAGGTTAAACCACTGTGAGCTGAGAAAATCATGTATGATTATTTGAATAAAAATGATATGGTAACAGCCTTCAAATTAGAGTAACAGGGTTGCGCTAAGTAACAGTTACTTTACTTTTGATTGTAGATCATGACATATGTGACAAATACATACTCAGGACCACAGGAATGTTGTTTAATAATATTATTTTATTTTGGGACTCAACAGGATGAGTAGGGAATGATACAAAATAAACTAAAATAAATAAATGTCAACAAAACCCCAAACTGGATCAGAATAGGCCAACAACCTGGCATTATTGCTGCATTCCTCACCTGAATAAGCATATCAAAAATAGTAATGAACTGATCAATCTTTTAGAAAGCTGATTTTATGTTCAGATTTCATTCGTGGCTGGCCAGAGTATCCCATACCTCTCTTGCTATAGCCATGTGGCGCAAGGTAACGTTCTCTTGGGGAGGAATGAGGGTCAGCATATCCTCTGAGCCTGAGGGATACCAGTGGAGATCATCCCTTAATGGCCAGAAAAAACGGTTTGCCCCCACTCTATGCATACATTTCACCTGGCAGTGGGTCTCATTCACCTCCTGGATGATCCCAGGGTAGATGGTGTGGTCGTACAGCAGGGCACACCATTTCCCCACAACGCCTGGACTGAGCCACTGCCCTTCTTCACATACACGTGTGCTGTGTATGGGGTCTTCTGTGTGGTCATCTGTGGGATTAAAGCTGAAGCTCTTGGTTTTTTGGCAATCACACTCCAGATTCCCTGTTGCAGAACATATGCAGCTGACATCGTGGTAGAGCATTTTCCCAGGTGAAAGAGTGACCACCTGGTGGAGCCTCATAGTGGACGGTACGGCTGGAAGGTCAGCTGGCATTTCTTTCACTGCATTATCCACAGCTTGCTCCTGAATGTAAAACAATTTCACTTTTGATTGTTCCTTACTCAGAGCTTGGTACAGGGACAGTGCCGTAGGGATATCAACTCCTTGGGCGACAAGCCTGTCGGCCCTCCTCTTCAATGTGACACCCACACCATCTGGGGCACCTTTTCCATGGCTGGCTTCAAAGTAGTTCCATGATCCTCTTGTAAACCCCCTTTTGAAGATTTCAGTACAAAACAGGTAAAAATGTCCACACTGCTTGTACTGTGTGCAGGGTCCGTCGCTAAGAAGATTTATGGTTTTCACATCTGGGAGTTTCTCTCTGATTTCCCTCAGGATGGGCTGCAGGTGTTGCCATATGGCAGGTGGTCCCTTCAGTCTGGATGCTGATACAGTGCAGAAGGAGGTAGGGGCAGATGCCTCCCCCACATAGTAAACCCCAGTGTGCAAAGTGGCCTGTTGGTGTGATGCACCAAAATGGACAGCCTGTACTTCAGTGCTGTACTTGCAGCTGTAGTTCTCTGAGAAGTCGATATGGACGGCACATTCATTTGCAGGGAGGTTCAGCTTCAGGGCCCGTGAGAAAGCATATTGCTGCCTGATGTTGTAGAGATGGCGCCTGAACTTCTGGAGCAAAATCTGAAAAGTTTCCACCAGCTCTTCTTGGGAGCATTCAAATTATTTTTTCAAAGTGACCTTTGAGGCTGCTCCAGGATAATTTTTGTGCTATTTGTCCACAGTGGCCCACTGAAGGTAGGAGACACGATCGGTGGCTCTGTAGTGGCTTGTGAGTGTATAGGTATTGTTGCTGCAGTTCTCACATTCCCCATACATTGCTTGCTTGTGGTGTCACACATGATGGCTTGTGTCAGGCTCTCCAAATTGGATGTGTCAATGATGTGCATCTGGTGAAGCCTTTTGGCAATAAAGCCTAGATTTTCATTTTGTTTGCACATGCAGGTTTCACAATCTGCCAATGTTGGATGCACAATCCAGTAGGGGCGAAGCGTGCAGAACAGTGAGTATGATAGATGGAGGTTGGTGTGCTCAGCCAGGAACTTCAAATGGAGGTGGTTCTTCATTGAATCCATCAGTAACCTTTTCTGCATTTTCTTTTTTCCAGTTGTGATCCTGCTGACATCGTCACGTGAAAAGAACAATCTCACTGTTGACCTCAGTGTAGCAGCTAAACCCTTGTGTTTCTTCCTCTGGTACTTGCAGCCATTTTCATTACACATGTTCTTGTAATTACACATGTTCATGTTCTACTTCTGTAAAGACATACTGCTGAACTGAAGGAGATGCAACCCTGTTACTGTAGTGCAACCCTGTTACTCTAATTATAGTAACAGGGTTGCAAGTAACAGGGTTGCAAATCAATGCTAATGTTAGCTTTTACCTCAGGAAAAGATGCTAGCTGAGGAATGTAAGTTACTGTCAATGTCAAGGTTAAACATAGTTATATGAATAAAGAAAGACAAATTTGAAATAAAAGTGTCTTATTGTGATAATATGAGTAACAGGGTTGCGTTAGCTAGAGTGACACAGTCAATCAAGGCTGAAAATATTAGAAAAATATAAAAAGTAGAAGAGAGGACTTACCTTTGGTCTAGCCATTTTGTTAGCAGATGGCTTGATGATGTCATTTCCTGTGTCATGTGACTTACTGTTTTTATTTTTTTCCTCTATCAGGTGAAATAGGTTTCGGTAACAGGGTTGCACACATGTTGTGGGACACAACTTCAGTTCATAATTACTATTATTTAAAATATGTTGATGAGTAAACAAATTGTTTTTATAATTACAAAAGACATATATCAACAATCTAATACCAAAAAAGTATATTTAAAACATATATTTAAATGTTATATTGGACATGCAAGTTGGTCATCAAGAAGGTGGGACAAGATAAAAGTGCCATTTTAGGGGGTGTTCAAGAGCTATTTGGTATTTTAAATAATATTTTGGAACCACTTTTTCCACAACCATATTTACATTTTGTCTCAGGACAAGTACACTTTACATAACAAGTGCATGTTTTAGTATTTTGTGCATGGATTGTTTGGAATTTCATGGGTGGGACTGAAAATGTCCTCCAATTCTGGAATGTATTGCTGGAGAGCTAACGGCTGGCGAACTTGAGAACTGTTAGTGTTAGTTAATAATAATAAGCTAACATAAATTATATGTTAGTTAATAATAAACACTGCAGGACTCTGGTGCAGTGTGTTACTACGGTTTGGACCGTGTATAATACCATCATCACTATTACTAATCCTTCCACTCAGTAGGCTACTGTTCACTAATACTACTACTGTTATAAGTATTACTTGCCTATGACACTTGAATTTCCCCAAGGGGATTAATACAGGAATACTTGACTTCATGTGTGTGATTTATTGGCTAATTCACGTATAGAAAATAAACACTGACAAAGAAATAGTAAAGAGCAGGGAACTGTTCATTAATATTCTGGTATGCAGCCGTTACGTTGAAGGTGTGAATGTCTGGTTTCTCCCTCCTCAAGTCCGCCATTTGCAAACGCTCTTGCGAGGTCGTATTTTACAACTTCTCTCCTGCACAAAAAACACGTTTTTATATTCTATCTATCTATCTAGGTCGTCCTCGGATGGGCCCTCCATCGGTGCTTCCATTCATCCCGATCCTCCATGCATCTGGCTAGCTCGCCGGTGCATTCTGTTCCCGCATCTCTCCTGAGTACGTCCACGTAGGTTAATGTGGGACGTCCTCGTGATCGATGCCCGTGTGTTGGTTCCCACAGCACAAGTTTGCTGGTTGGCATCTCATGATGTCTCTGGCAGTGACCTGCCAGCCTCATTCTCCTGACTGCCACTTTCTCGCTCACCCTTAGCACCCCCCCATACAAGTTTGCATTAGTGACATGCTCATCCCTGTTGATGTTGAGCACCACACGCATCATTCTGGTGTAGCACCCATCCAAGGACTTCTGCAGGGTGGGCTTCAAGGTCCAGCATTCACTGCCATACAAAAGGACAGACTCAACTGTTGCATGAAAGAAGTTGAGCTTGATTTGACGGGGGAGGTTGGATTTCCACACAATGGTCATGCCATTCAGAGCCCTCCACGCAAGCGCCTTCCTCACTTTAAGGTCTTGCTCGGACGAGTTGACCCACAAGCCCAGGTATTTGAAATCACCGACTTCCTTTAGAGCAGAGCCTCCTGTTGTCCTTAGAGGTGGATGATCCGGGAGGATGTTATACATTATAACCTCGGTTTTCTTGGCATTTAGCCTAAGGCCAACCTTGGCGCACTCCGTCTCCACTCTGCACAGGAGTTCCTGTGCCTGCTCCACGTGGTCAGAGAGCAGGCTGATGTCGTCCGCGTAGTCAAGGTCTGTTAGGACTATGGCGGGGTGTCGTCTCGATCTCCTTGGGGTTATTGTGAGACCAAGTTCCTGCTCCCGTCCATTGATGGCCTTCCTGAGCGCATAGTCGAGGACTATGACGAAAAGGAAGGGGGCAAGGGTGTCCCCTTGCATCACTCCAGCCAGGATGTCAAATTCTTCACTGTTGCCGTCTGGGGTTACCACCTTGGCCCTTGTACCCGTGTGCATGGTCCCTATGGCCCGGAGTAGATTGGGAGGGACTCCGTAGGCCTTGAGTATCCTCATCATCACGGCTCTGTGTATCGAGTCAAAAGCCTTTGACTCGACAGTACCGCTGTCAGGTTGTTCTTCTTCACCTCCTCGATGATTCTTCTCAAGGCCAAGATCTGGGCCACAGTGGTCCTCTTCTCTCGGAAACCATTTTGGTTCTCCCTGAGGTGGGGGTCGATGGCATTCCTTATCCGGTTTAGTATCATGCAATTGTACATCTTTGCAATGACACATGTCAGACTTATGCCACGGTAGTTGTCTGGCTTCGAGAGCTCTCCGGACTTAGGCACTGGGATGATGTTAGAGAGAGACCACATATCAGGCTGGTTGTTTTTCATCAGGGCATGGTTGCAGAACTCCAGGATGATGTTGTCAAGGTCACAGTTCTTATAGACCTCTGGGGGAATGCCGTCCGGCCCAGAACTTTTTCCCTGCTTCAGTGTGGACTTCACTTTGGTAAACTCCCTGGCTGTGAAGGGACCATCGTCAATGGTGAGATTCGTGAGGACGGCAGGTATCGTCTCCTCATCTTCATCCACTCTCGAGTGTGTTCCCAGTAGATTTCGGAAGTGAGTGAACCAGGAGGTCACCCTCTCCTCTGGGCTGTTGCCTTTTACCTGTCCCTGCTTCGACCTTTTCCTCCCACTCATCTCATTGATGACCCTCCATGCCTCCCCGTACTGCTGTTCACCATGCGCTGCCTCCACTCTCTGCAACTTCTCCATCAACTCCTCCCCCCTTATCTTGTCGTAGGTATATTTATATTCAGTTAATTATATTGTTTACATTGTTTATGTTTCCTTATTTTTATATCCAGATCTAATTGTATTGCTTATCTATGTATTTCTACTATTATTCTGCCTTACCTGTACCTCCCCTCCCCCATGCTGCTATGACGCCCGAATTCCCCCAAGAGGGTCAATAAATAAAGTAATATCTTACTTTAAAACTATGCAACATTACGCAGACAGTGAGCTGAGCTTTTAATAAACTTCTGGTTCAGACCCGTTAGAAACCTCTCGCCTCAACTGCTGGTGAGACTGAGAGACGTTATGAAGAGGTTCCAGCTTTTCCATCCCTGCATCCGATCAAAACACTAGACGACAGAACAGAACTTCGACTGAAGTGCATTTTCCTCTACATTAATGCTAAACGGGCACTAAAAACAATTGTTTTGACGAAAAAGTGTTATGGGAAATGTTAAAGGACAAAACGATGAGCCGTTTGTATAAATCATTCTGAGTCGTTATTAAAAATAGAAACATAGTTTATTTCATCTGTGGCCACAAAATGAAAGTTCAGTTTACAGTCAGAGACAACATGTGTTCACAAACTGAATCTGACCAGCAAAGTGACCAAGAGGTCTGGTCACACCGTACATTATACACAGAAATAGACGTAACATTACATTATACATCAGATATCAAGTTTTTCAAGTTTCTTTAATAGTTGTCATACAGAAGTACAGAATACTTTTATACAAAATGCTTCTTACTGTTGCGCTCCAGAGACTGTGCAAGACAAGATAAGTATGAAATAAAATAACATAGTAAAATTAGAAGTAAAAAAAATGAGGTCACAGTGTTCAGTTTAGACATATGTACAATGTTCGATGCAGAATAGACGTAGTTACCATACAATATACAATACTGTGCAGTGTACTAATATACAATACTATATAGTGCAAGGCAGAAATGGAGAAATGGGACGAGGTGCAATTTAGGTACAATTCACAGTAGGTGTACGAGTTGTAGTGCAAATCCTTTATCAATAAATATAAAGTGTAAGTGTGTTTGTGTGATCTAAAGTGTGGAGAGTGGGTGCTGCAGTGTGTTGTTTGTTTGAGTGAGTGTGTGGGTGTGTGTGCTGTGTGCATTTGATGGTTGTTGCATAGTGATTATTGTTCGTTTAGCAGCCTGATGGCCTGGGGATAGAAGCTTCTTCTGAGTCTTTCTGTGCTCGCCTTAAGACTCCGGTATCGCTTGCCTGACCGCAGCAGTTCAAAGAGGCAGTTGTTCGGGTGGCTCGAGTCCTTAATAATTCTCTTAGCCTTCCCCTTGCACCGCTTGTTGTAAATGTTCTGGAGGGTGGGAAGCCCCCCTCCAATTGTGCGTTCGGCTGAACGTGTCACTCTTTGTAGTCTGCTACGGTCTTGTGCAGTGCTATTCCCAAACCAGGAGGTGATGTTGCCGGTCAGGATGCTCTCTATTGTACATGAGTAGAAGTTCCTAAGGATCTTCTGACTGACTTGGAACTTCCTTAGGCGCCTGAGGAAGTAGAGGCGTTGTCGTGCCTTCTTCACAACACTGTCAATGTGTGTGGTCCATGTCAAGTCCTCGGATATGTGGGCTCCGAGGTACTTGAAACTGTTCACTCTCTCAACCGGTGCCCCGTCGATGCTGAGGGGGCTGTAGTCCTTGACCCCCGACCTTCTGAAGTCCACAATCATCTCTTTTGTTTTGCTGACGTTCAGGGAGAGGCAGTTCTCCTGACACCACTGTGATATGATGATGAAAGTATAAACAAACTGGGTTCTCAGTAGGCAGGAACAACAAGACCTTGCTTTGGCTGGCTGGAAAGATAACCTTGGTACTTTGGAGTCTCTGCTAGAGACACACACACATTATACTAGCTGGTCATTTTGAACCAGTCAAGCTGTACAAAGACAAAATTATATCTCAACACAGATCTATAATGACATGATAATATTTCCCACGACAAAAGTCAATGAAAACAAATAAATACTTACTATAAGTCTATGTGTTCAAAACATCCGCCAACGTGACGTCCTTTCCAGTGTAATAATTAACAGCAAAGAGAAACCAGTGTGCGACTTGAAAACACATGATGATACCGCTGAACTGTGTGTAGTGGGTTAGAGAGAGAGAGTCCAGGTGAAGTGACGAGAGGAGGCGCCATCAATTAAGTATGCAGATTGTAGTGTGTGCAGATGAACCAACCAGATGCGTCGGGCGAGGAGAGGTGTTAAGACAATCTACTCCCCACCCCCCAGGAATAGAAACACTACCAGACTTGGACAGAGTTCTCTGACCAAAAAAAACCACAATGTGAACTTCCTGGAGGCGCGGCAATGTCAGTATAATCCTGTGTGGACCATTTGTGGGCTTAGAAATAAAACAAAAGTCTGCTCTACATGGAGACGTCAGAGCTCTGTAGTGACCGAGTAATGACACACGGAGGGGGGAGTTGTTTCCTCTCACACTTCAACTTCACAGACCTAACTATAATGCATCCCATGCACAACTGATATGATGAAAGAATAAAAAAATAAACGACATATTGGCATACTTTTTCCCCAGCCGCCATGACGCGGATAGAGCGGACACTTCCAGAAGAAGTATGGATCCAAGTGTTCTCCTTCTTGACCACAGAAGAGAAGCACCGCGTCCGCCGGAGCTGCAGGTATTTCAGGGTGGATAAGTCGTACGCGTCCTTCTGGAGAGACTTCTCCGTGGTGCTCAGCAAGTTCTCCGCCTACAACCGGCCGTTCTGGAGCACCCTGAGCCGGAGGAACACCCGCCGTGTGGTGGTGCGAGGGGGCAAGAGGGAGAACCTGAAGCACCTCGCCATCTCGCTGCCCTCCCTCACCACGCTGACCGCGGAGAACTGGACCGAGGAGAACGTCGAGGACCTCAAGGCGTTCCCCAACCTGACGCGCCTGGCGATCATCAACAACTCGATCGGCGTGGACATCTCCCGGGCCCTTGTGCCCCTGAGCATGCAGGTGAGTGACCAGGGTTGTAAAGTACTTGAGTAATTGTACTTCATTACAATACTTAAGTACTGTTTTTGTGGATTTGTACTTTACTCTAGTATTATTTAGGTTCATAGGTACTATATACCTGTATGTCATGTATGTCCCTATGCCATAAATGTCATGATGTCATGTATGTTGTGTATGTCATAAATGTCACTATGAATTGAAAATGGGGGACCCTGATGTAAATAAGACAAACGTCTTTCTCTGGTCTGCATCCCCTTAACAATTGTGTGTATTTAGCCGTACTGTATTGTACCTATTGAAGCTATTCTTAATGGCAGACCAATAACAAAGACATCCACAGATCCTAATGACCTAGAGACGTTGACGCCAAACCATCTTCTTCTCCTCAAAGGTCAGCCATCTTTTCCACCTGGTCAATTCCAAAAGGAGGACTTGTATGCTGTTCGCAGATGGAAACAAGTGCAGTATATGGCTGATTTGTTTTGGAAAAGATGGACAAGGGAGTACATACCACAGCTTCAGGAACGCCAGAAGTGGAACAGAGTCAAGCGCAACTTCATTTCATATTCGACGCAGACGGTAGGCTATATATAGCACATTTTGTTTGGTTTTCAGTTTTCAATCTATAATAAGTTAACAGAAAAAATAAGTACACAACCATTATTTCAACCTAATAAAACTATGTTTATTGTCATTGTTTTAAGAACACAAGGTGACTTGGTAATACTCACATTTTGAGTAAAAAGAATCCCACTGGTCACAATGGTGACCGTAATAATGTTTTTGTTATAAGGCTCTGAAAATGTTACTGAATGATGTATCAATGTATTTCCAGCTAAATTGAAATAATAAAGGGTCTAAATTAAATATGTGTAGTGTCACATGACCAGAACACAGCTCAGTCGTCGCAAGGTTTAACTGAGGCTAACGTTAACATGATGGCACACCCTCCTCCAATCCCTCCACCGGAGCAAGGCCAGAGAGAGAGAGAGGAGAGGAGAGAGAGAGAGAGAGAGAGAGAGAGAGGAGAGGAGAGGAGAGGAGAGGAGAGGAGAGGAGAGGAGAGGAGAGAGAGAGAGAGAGAGAGAGAGAGAGAGAGAGAGAGAGAGAGAGAGAGAGAGAGAGAGAGAGAGAGAGAGAGAGAGAGAGAGAGAGAGAGAGAGAGAGAGAGAGAGGAGAGGGAGAGGAGAGAGAGGAGAGAGAGAGAGGGAGAGAGAGAGAAAGACGTTCAAGTTAACATGCTGCAGCGCCATGTGTAGGAAAATAAACAGCTGCTACCTGAGATCCCTGGCACTGTTTTGCTTTACTGAGCTCCGTTATCTGGGGGCTGTGTTGGTTGGTCCCTTTAAGCTGCACACCGGAGCATCTTTTAATCCAGCTGTTTGCTGTTCTCTGATATTTTCAGACATTTCGTTGATGCGTCGCTCGACACTTCGAGCTGACATGGGGATATCTTTTATCCTTGATTTGATTGCCTCTTTGTTTGGCAAGCCTTCAACATAAGTACACACAGCACGGTCCTTCTGACACACAAACCCGTAGTAGTCTGTCCACGAGGGCTGGAATGCCCAAATTTCCTTTGCTTTAACTTTCTTAGCTGGCGGGGTTGCCATCATGACAGAATGCAACCGCAGCACTGTGTGATTTTACCTGTGAACTGTGCGAGGCCAGCTGACTGCTGACAGCTGAGCACCATGGGATGTACCATGTATTAGCTGTCATAGGGGTGTGCAAACCAGTCAACTTACAAAAAAGAGCCTGTTGGAGGATTTCAACAAGATAAATGCGACAACAGTGCGAAATATTTCACTATAATATTTCAAAGTGAAGGCACGTGCCCCAGTGATAGTGGTCTAAATACGCAGATGGTACAAACAACATCTAAATATCAGAGTTCAAAATGTAAACATCTTCTAACAGAATGAAATGTTCTAGCTTTAAGGTTTTCAGTAGTTCCTTCCATTTGTATAGGGCACAATATCTTAACCCTTTCACTACCACACTACAGACGGAAAATATGTTTTCAAGGAGGCCTGTTATTATATATGTGATTCCGGACAATGGTAGCATATTAATCACACGGAATACGCTGTTCACAGGGACTACAGACCATGGCTGTAGCTAGCTTTATTGCCATAACAACGAACACCAAAGCGGCCTGAGCTGTCACCTTAAGAAGTGCTCGCCCTCCCCCTAGAGGGCAGGAATAGGAATGGTGAGGTAATCAAACACCCACAGCCACATAAATCACACTTCTCCCCACTTAATTGTATTGCTGTCCCCACTTCCAAACCCGGTACCTAATATAGTGATAAAGTGCCCCGGAATGACCCCTCATAATATAACACCAAAATACAATAGTGCAATAACCCCCATAGCCCAACTGAGTCTGTCAGAACGTCCCGCTCACAATGTGAGGCGATCAGGGGGCCTAGTTACCCTCACCGGGTACCTCCTACTAGTCTCTAGCAAACTCATATGAAATAAACTGCGGCCCATTGTCGCTAACAAGAACTTCTGGCAGTCCATGGCGACTGAACAACCCCCGTAGCACTTGAATAGTCTTAGTGGTTGTGGTGGATCCCATCAGCTTCACTTCTGGCCACTTGGAGTGGGCATCCACCACCACCATAAACATATGACCCTCAAAGGGCCCTGCAAAGTCCACATGTATCCTCTGCCACGGAGTGCCTGGCCATGGCCAGGAGTGAAGTGGGGAGAGACCGGGAGATTTCTGGTTGCGCTGACATGACTGGCACACTCTGGCCTGTTGCTCTATTTGAGCGTCAATCCCCGGCCACCAGGTAACTACGAGCCACAGCTTTCATTTTAACTACTCCCGGGTGGCCTGCATGCAGCTCCTGTAGCAATTGGGGTCTTAATTTTGGAGGCACAATCACCCGATTTCCCCACAACAAACACCACTGAGAGTTCATCTCTTCTTGTGTAATAGGGAGTCAGTGCACTGTCCTGCCCTTGCGCCACAGGAAAGTGTCCTGACAAACTCATGTCCATCACCTGAGCGAGCACTGGATCATACCTCGTTTCCTTATGAATGTCAGTGCTGCATACTGGCAGTGATTCAAGGTGATGTATCAGTACGGTATCCACTGAACCTGGTTTGTCCTTATGCTCAACCGGCAGTGGCAGGCGTGAGAGGCCGTCTGCATTGCCATGTTCCGCCGCCCCCCTGTACTGAATCGTGTAGTTGTGAGCAGCTAATATTAGGGCCCATCGCTGTAGTCTTGCAGCCGCCATCGATGGGATAGCTTTACTGGGGCTCAATATTGTAGTCAGGGGCCTGTGGTCCGTGAGCAGGGTAAAATGGCGCCCGTACAGATAGGCGTGGAACTTGCGCACACGAAATATGATCCCCAGGGCCTCCCTCTCAATCTGAGCATAATTTTGCTCCGCTTTATTCAATGTCCTGGAGGCAAACGCTATGGGCCTCTCTTGACCTCCCGGCATCACATGCGAAATCACCGCGCCCATGCCATAGGGCGAGGCATCACATGCCAGTACGATTGGCAGTTGGGGATTGTAATGTGTCAACACCTTCTCCGAGAGCAGTTGATCCTTAGCTGAGCAGAATGCCTTCCCACACTCCTGTGACCATTTCCATGGTGTTCCCTTGTGTAGTAACGCGTGAAGGGGGCTGAGTGTCGTTGCCATGTTTTGAACAAACCGACCATAATAATGAATTAATCCCAGGAAGGAGCGCAGCTGGCCCACATTTGTCGGGGCTGGGGCCTCAGCAATCGCCCTGAGCTTTTCTGGGGATTTATGAAGGCCTGTGGCGTCAATATAATGTCCCAGGTATTCCAGTGAGTCCTTGAAAAACTCACATTTCCCTCGCTGCACCCTGAGACCAAACTTCTCCAATCGACCCAGCACCCCCTCCAGATTCTTCAGGTGCTCTGCATCATTAGATCCCATTACCAAGATGTCATCCAAAAAACAGTGCACGTTGGGAAGCCCCTGAAGGACTTGATCCATAATACGCTGAAAGATAGAGGGCGCTGACGTTATGCCGAAAGGCAGTCGGTTATAGCAGAACATCCCCTTGTGCGTTGTGATGGTAAGATATTTGCGTGAACTCTCCTGCACCGGCACCTGCAAGTATGCATGAGCCAAATCCAGTTTGCTGAACCACTGCTCCCCCGCTAGGGAAGCAAACATATCCTCTATCCGGGGTATTGGATAATGTTCAGCACAGAGGGCCGGGTTCACAGTCACTTTAAAATCCCTGCAGATGCGCACACTCTCATCCTTCTTAATGATAGGCACAATGGGGGTCGCCCATTCACTGAACTGCACAGGCGAAATCACATTTAGCAGTTGCAGGCACTCTAGCTCAGTGTCCACCTTTGGCCTTAGTGCATAGGGAACCACCCGGGCCTGACAGAACATCGGCTGATGTTCTGGCTTGAGTGTCAGAGCTACTTCAAAGCCCTTCAATGTCCCCAGTTCGTCCTTAAATACATTGGCATGGCCCTTTAACACGGCTTCCAGCGTGTTCCCCTGCATGCGTTGTCCAGTTTTTATGGCTCTCTAGTCCAGTCTCACTTTTCTCAGCCACTCATGGCCGAACAAGGGGGGTGCATCGCCTTTCACCACATATAGTGGGAGCTAGTGGTCTGCAAGGGCCTTGAAATAAAGCCCGAGCCCTGCGCGAGCCCGTGAACTTCAGGCCCTGCCCGAAAATAAGCCCGACTGTAAATAATATTTTAAGCCCTAGCCCGCGTGAAAACCTGAAAAAATATTATTATTATTATTATTAAAATATATATTTTTTTGTATTTGTTTTAAATATTCTAAACACTTTATATATTAACTTAATAAATAAACAAAAACGAAAATGTCCAATAGGTCTGCCTAAATAACGCATATCACGCTGAAAACTAAGAAGCATTTACATAGCCTGTTTCCTCTTAGAATGCCTCCCTCCCAGTGCTCGCTTATAGAGCAGCCTCGTAAAACGTATTGAAGGCTATAGAATCTTCTTTGACACACACACACACACTGTCCACACACACACACGACACACAATAGCCTACTAACAGAAATCAGATTTCGAGCAGAGCAAGCAACATAATGAAAAGCACAACAAAACGCGACCCAGCAAATAATAAACATCACTCACCACGACGTCAGCAACGCGTTGAACAACTTTAACAAAACTTTGCCAACCGGCTACATACATCCAAGAACAAATAAAACGTTCGCCAACTGGCTATATTCCAACACAACCAATCGAGTTGTCCCCGGCCTGAGTTCTCCCTGCGCGCTGCGGTAATTACATCCAAATGTTTCTCTGATGACAGCTTGGCGCAAAAGAGAAAACGAATCTTAAAAACGAAGGTTATCCTATAACCCTAGTTATATGAAAAAAAATAAAAATTAAAAAAAATGCAAAAAAAACAAAAAAAAAACGGCGGTGCCCGGGCCCGGCCGAGCCCGAATTATTTATTAAAAAAAAAGCCCTACCCAGCCCGAACCCGCCGGGCCGGGCCGGGCCGGGCCCCGTCGGGCCTGGGCAAGGTTGCAGTGCACTAGTGGGAGCCATGCTTGTTCTCTGTTCATTTGAACCTTCACCTTTACCACCCCCACTGGTGCGATCACTTCACCTGTATATGTTTTCAGCAGGGTGTGGGTGTGGCGCAGGCGAATATGACTGAATTTTTCACTATACATTTTCTCTGACATAAGTGAAACGGCTGCCCCCGTGTCTAGCTCCATGTCAATCATTTGCCCCTCCACTTTTGGCCTGACCCAAATCACTGATGAGGCTGAACTGCCCTGCTGAGACATATCATCTGCTGCATCCACCCTGTGCAGGGTTAATTCCACATCTGAATCAGACCCCGTATCACTCTGCTTCTCCCTGGTGTACATCTTATTTATCCGCCTTTTTGACCTTTCTCCCCCTCTGTCTCTTTGCTCCCATCTTGTGTTAATACCCCCTCTGTCTTTTTGTTCCCACCTTGTGTTACTTGCTGCTTTATTTTCCTGCTTGCTCTCTCTGCATGTACGTGCAATATGGCCCCTCTTACCGCAGCGGTGACAGGTCTGGTCCCTGTAGAAGCAGTCACTCTCCATATGGTTGGTCCTTCCACACCGGGTGCATTTCCTCCCCGGTGTAGATGAGAGAGACATTGCATTCACCTTTACGGAGCTGCTGAGTTGTTGGGCCTCCCTCGCCACTGTTTCCATAGCAACAGCGATTTCCACTGCTTTGTGATAGGTGAGGGCATTCTCGGTTAATAGTCTCTTCTGTATGGACTCGCTGAGGAGACCACACACGAACCGGTCCCGTAACGCGTCTGACAGGTACGTGCCAAACTCGCAGTGCTCCGACAGCTTTTTCAAATATGCAATATACTGGGCGATTGTCTCCCCCTCCGATTGATGTCTTTTATGGAAACGGAACCTTTCCGCAATCACAATGGGCTTGGGAGAAAAATGGGCTTGCAATACTCGCACAGTCTCAGCATAAGTTAAATCCCCCGGTTTATCCGGAGCAATTAAGCTGCGCAGTAACTCGTATGTTGTTGCTCCTATCAGACTCAAAAACACCGGTAGCCTCTTCTCATTGGAAATGTCATTTGCAGCCACAAAATGTTCAAACTGTTCGACATAAGTCGGCCACTGCTCCGTCGATTCATCAAAAGCCACGATATGCCCGATGATACCAGCCATCTCTCTGTGTGATTGTCCCGTAGTAGATCCGCCAACGTTAGCCCCTTCGCTAACCGGCGTTAGTGTAGACTCCTCGTCAACCCGTTCCATCATTAAACCAACGTTAGCGTGGATTCTTCTCAACCAGTGCAGTCACTTGTTAGATCCTGATCAATCTGGCCAGTATCACGTCTTCGTCTGTTTGGCTCTCCATCCATTCCTCTGCGTTGTGTAATTTTAATGGTCCTGACGTCTCATATACGGGCTGATACAATCCTTATCTCTCCCCGTTAGTGCGATCCGCAAACCATAATAATTCTCCACCTTCGTAAGAATTCGACACTTTGACACAGCGTAATAACTTACAAGGAGAAGCAGTGTTTATTTACATAAACAGAACCTCATAATCAGATGTTATCAAATTGTATCGTCCTTGCTATCATCCTTCTGCTATTCAGTCCAATGGTGGTCAGGCCTGGTCGTTAGCCAAGACCATCCTCGTGGTAGCCGAAGCTAATAATGATGTGGCATCCTTCCCCCCCCCCCCCCTCTCCGTGATGAGAGGAGAGAGTCTCTAGTCAGATTGTAGTCTGCCCTTAGCCGCTCTTGGTCTGGCTTACACCCGGAACCACTGTCCGCTTTATAGGATCTTCGTCATAGCAGCGATAGCCCGCCCCTCTTCTGGTTGTCATGCGACGTGCTAATAACCTTTCACACATTTTAATCGTTTCATTACTGTCAAAACCTCCATCGCCTGCGTCCACACTCGCTGTTATCACTGTGTTCCAGATTGGAATGTCAACATCCCCTGCTCAGTGTGCTGCTATTCAGTGACTCCTGCTTGCTCTGAACCACCTCTTCCACCACCCTCTTCTAAGGCAAACCATGCACATTTCGATCTCTCTGACTCGGCACCGTTAGATGTGGTCATCTCCCCCCAATCTATATGTAGCAGGTATATATAAAATATACTAATATGTATTCCACAAAGAATCCCTCCCTCACGTTTTATTTTAATTTGTTTATTTTCTCAAAGTCTTTTATTTTGAAACCGTTGTCACTTCCTCCCGAAGTGACGTATTTACTTTGGTGCGTGCCTCTTCCCGTTCAGTCTGGCCTGAACGAGGAGAAGGTGAGAGTGGCTCAGTGTCTCTAAACATATCCTTGGTTTAAAAGAACGTATTAATGGTTTACATTTTGTAAATAAGTTACCGGGCAAATGAACCGGGTTGTATGTAATGGTATCTATGCAATAATGAACAGTTGTGCACTTTTTGTAATGTGGTTTAGTTGTGGTGGCGAACTGTTGTAAGGACATGTGACTGAGCTAGTGAAAATGGTTGAGCAATGTGTTGAAGGCCCCAGTCTGAAATGTGACTTGATATTTCCCCATTGCAGCCTATGTAAGCTGTTGACGCCATCTGCTGGCCAAATGTTAATATGTGCCTGTCTGGGATGTTTCAACAGGTAATTTGAGATATCTTATTGTTTATTTTGTATTATTTCATTGTGTATTTTATTTTAATGTGATATTTCAATGTATCATTCAAAACGTGCAGTCTGGCCTGAACGAGGAGAAGCCTATGTAAGCTGTTGACGCCATCTGCTGGCCAAATGTTAATATGTGCCTGTCTGGGATGTTTCAACAGGGAATTAAATGCTGAAATGGATCACGGCCTGTCTCTTCACTTCCCATACACCACAACATTAAAGAGGGTGGCCTTAGACCAGTTACATATACATCACATACATTGAAAAACCACCGATTTCTCTCACACTGGATGAACCGTACTCGTCACCATTTATTATATATGTGATCCCGGACAATGGTAGCATATTAATCACACGGAATACGCTGTTCATAGGGACTACTAGCCCCTTACGTGACTGCGGTCACAAAAGCCCCAGGCTTGCAAACCGCAGTCACGAAAGGGGCTAAGGGACTACAGACCATGGCTGTAGCTAGCTTTATTGCCATAACAACGAACACCAAAGCGGCCTGAGCTGTCACCTTAAGAAGTGCTCGCCCTCCCCTAGAGGGCAGGAGTAGGAATGGTGAGGTAATCAAACACCCACAGCCACATACATCACACCTGTGACGTTCTGAGTCATGCTGCCTCGTTAAAACTAAAAAACATAAACTACTATTTGATGGCTCGGATTAGGGGCGTGGTCAAAAGGGGGGGGGGGGGGGGGTTGGCCACTGGCAGGAAATGTATCATTTTTCTTCGTTTCAGACTGAAGTAAAGGGCCAAGCCAGGGCAGTAAACACAAGATAGTCCAGTGAGAGAAGGAGCAGCTTATTTATTTATACAGGTAAATCACTATGAGACTGAGATCTTTTTCAAGAGCAACCTGTGTACAATAGACATATAAAACACATTGTACAAACGAGTACACAAAAAGTACAGTTCAGACTGTAGTGTAGTGTAGGACTACAACTCCCAATGTTATTGTGTCACGTGTCTTGCGTATGATTGGTTACTGTTACGTTAACCAGAGGCGCCTCGGAGCGCTCTGGGTCAGTGTGAGGCAGCCGCCAGAGGGACTGCCTGCGGTTCTACTGTTTACCTGTATTAATACAAACTGTGAATAAAGCACAACTGAGCACTACCACGGTCTCTTCTATTAAGATACAACAGTGGCGACGAGGATAAAGGAAAACACACGCTTGTGTCCACCTCGGAAATAGAGGTTGTAGCCGAAGAAAGAGTATAGTCAAGCTAGCTTCCACGTTTTTTTTTCTTGGAACTCGTGGCAGGGAAGTGCAAAAAGGAATGGCGCTGTACAGTCTAGAAACGGGACTGGTGTTTGATGAGACGATAGAGACATTTGAAGCCTATGAAGAGAGACTTCAGCAGTTTTTCATCGCAAACAACATCGCGGCAGGCCGGCAAAGGGCTGTGTTTCTCTCCGTGGTAGGAGCTAAAACGTTTACATTGCTCAAGGATTTGGTGGCGCCAGACAAGCCAGGCAATGTGGACTTGAAAGACTTGTTAACGGCAGTGAGAGCCTATTTTTCACCGAAGAAGAATGTGCTAGCAGAGAGGTATACGTTCAGAAATCGCAAACAGCTCTCTGGTGAGTCGCTCACGGAATATGTGGCGGCATTGAAAGGATTGGCTTCTTGGTGTGCTTTTGGAACATCAATTGAAGAGCAGCTTCGCGACCAGTTTATCTGCGGTATCACGAGTAACGACCTGCGCAGTAAGCTGCTGAATGCAGCTTGTGACGGGGTCCTAGCGTGGACCAAGACGCTGGAGATCACCAACAACTACGAATGCACAGTGGTCAGCATGAAAAGGTTTGCGCCAGAGCCGCAGTTCAGAACCGACAGAGTGGAGATGACAGGAAGACAATGTGAAGACGCCACGGGTGGACAGCGACCACCGAGAGCAGAAACAGAGCAGAAGAGCGGCAATGCGTCGGAATGTTACCGCTGCAACGGAAGAGGGCATTCGGCGGGGGATTGTTGCTACAAGGACTTCCAGTGTCGGTTTTGCAAGACGACGGGGCATCTGGAGAGGACTTGCAGGAAGAGGGGCCAATTCAACGGACAAGATCAGCGAGGGAGAGCAACGCGCGCGGCCGAGCACAGAGGTGGGCGAGGAGGAGGAGTCAACATGATCACAGAGACTGAACAGGCAGAGTACGGGTCCGGTTCAGAGGAACAGACTCACATGGGACTGTATACAGTCCGACCTAATATGGATTGTGAGTATGAGAAACCATACAATGTGTTTGTGAAATGTAATGATCAGAAAATATGTATGGAGGTGGATACAGGTGCCGCGTTGTCAGTCATATCAGAGAGTATGTACCATGTGTTGAAATATGACATGTATAATCATGAAAGTTATAGCAGAGACATTCTACATGTATAATCATGTAGTTTTATAGCAGAAGACATTCTCCCATTTTTACACTATGCAAAACCTAGTTCCCTTGGGTTCTCTCTCTCTGGCACAGCCAGACCACTCACAGATCCTTATCAGTGACCATAAAAACTCACACACACACGTTGCAATATCCTCATCTTCCCTAAGACACAAAGACACATTCATTCCCCCAAGACACAACGCTGGAACATATAGCCTTAACTCAACTAATTTGACACGAAATGCCACAAGTGACTAAATTATGACTTGACTAGGATTACCCCGCGATTAGAAGACGGGGCCAGGTAGAGTTTAAGTACCAACGATAAGACACAGACACATATAAATCTCTTTCCCTCCCTTTCAGAACAGACCCCCACTTTAACTCACACACACCCAAAACACATCCCCCACACACACACACTCACACACACACACACACACACACACACAAACACATCCCACACAAACACATCCCACACACACACACACACACACACACACCAACACACACACACACCAACACACACACACACCAACACACACACACACGCACGCACACACACCAATTATATGATGTGCCATGGAGAGAGGAGATAAGGGAACGGAGAGAGGGGAGGACTTCACTTTTTTCATTGGGGAGCACACACTTTGGCCGGCCGGTCAGATCACTCTGTGTTTGTTTATTTCACCTATTATAACTTATTCACTTTTATACCTTGTTCATTCATTTTTATATAATAAACTACCTCAAAAGTGTTTCATTCTTTACTTTGTAGTAAATTCCCAAACATAGACTAAAATATTTAGGCCTCAAAACAATAATTCATAGATTTGTGTGTGTGTGGTTACATAAGACTGATTGTGCAAATGCCCTCCTGGGGTGACAATGGCATAGTGGCAGCTGGGGTAAGACTTCCCTTTAGGGGGTAGATCAAAGCAGAAGACCAAAAGGTCATGTAGACATGTTATCTCCTGTCACACACAGTGATCAAAGACGGCCTGGGGACACAGACAGACACACACACATACTAACACACACACATTTTCGAATACACATCCACATAGTCACACACTCACACATTTTCACATACACATCCACACACACACACACTCACACACACACACACACACACATTCACACACACACATACACATCCACACACACACACAGTGAAACAACTGTTACATCAAAGAAGTGTTATCAGCTGCTTACGGCCTGGGAACACAGACACACACAGAGACACACACAGAGACATCCACACACACACACACACACACACACACACTCACACACACACACATTCACACACACACATACACATTCACACACACACACACACACACACAGGAGATCTCCAAACTAACTATTTCCTAGTATATTGTTAAAATAGTAATTTGAATAAGTAAGTTAAAATATAATTAGTGTTTGGTCATACTAAAATGTCTACAATTAGTTAATGTGTCTGTGCTATTTTCAATTAATGTTCAATATGATTAAATTGATTGTTACACATTCTGCAATCTGTTAAGCTTGTTATATGGTATTGAAATGTATTCTATTAAGCTAACAGAATGGTTAGATATATGTTCTGAAAGTCAAACAGACTTAGAAATATAGCTGTGTTTAGGTAATCAATATATTTTGAGGTACATCAAAGTACTAACAAGTCAAGTAATGTGTTTAAGTAAAAGATATAAGGAAATGAAAATGATGCAATGTTTAAACTTTGATTAAGGTAAAGGACAGCCTCTTTTTGCAGTTAGGTGGAGGGGGTTGGCCTATAGGCCAAACCCCTATTTTCAAAATGCAAGCTTAGCTGGCTTGTGATTGGAGCAATTAATGTGATGATGTCATCAACTCCGAGACTGGCCTTGGGCTATAAGAATGGCTGTGTGATGGTGAGAGGGAACTCACAACTCAGGAAGGAAACAACCAGAAGAACACTCTGGAACCACCAACCAACACCACAAGGACAAGGCCTCTTTCACCATCTCCACCATCAACACCAAGGAAGCAGGCAACGAGAAGAACAAAAGGACTTTTGGAGGGAAAACAGACTGCTTTGTTTTGTCAGCCAGGACAACACAAAGACCAGCAACAATTTATCTTTATACTGTGATATTAGCCTGGTTGTGTTCAATTACGGCATAGTGTTTTTGATCACAACTATAGCATTCTTTAATGTAATTTGTATACACTCTTTCTCTCTTATTAAACAACTGTTAAACTATCTTTCCTCCTTAATTCCATCTGCCTTTCGGCCTGCTCAGTCAGTTTGAAGAGAAGTGATTCCCAGCTTTAAAGTATTGAGACACAACGCCGAGAGTACTAACCAACAGGTTCTGAAGCAGAGCAGAACCAAAACAGCCTGGGAATCCACTTCATTTTGGTGCCGTGTTACCCGTGAACCAGTGGCGGCCCGGGACGAGACTTTTTCCCTTCACTCATCAGCCTACACGCCGGTCGACGAGGAGAACAACTGGTCGATCGTCTTCAAAGTAACTGGACGAAGTTACGGAGGGGTAAGTGTGGAAGAAGAATGGGCTGCTCAGTTCGAACAACAAGGGGTTGGGGAAAGAAACTAAAGAATTTAACCTCATGTAATCATGATGTAAGGGACAATTAAATTAAATATTCTGGCTGGGGAGGGCGGTTCTGTAATCACCGGCGTAGTATATTTTATAGTAAAAATGTTAGCACTATGAACGGGGCGCCGTTGCCAGTCGGAACAAGTAAGGGGATAGGAACATGTCTTAGATTCGTGCTCAGAGTTAAGCCGGGATAGACAACGTGCGTAGTATGTCTCTTAGAGTAGTGACTGAAGCACGCCGATGCATAGTATTCTCTATAGTAGAAGAGTTAGCACGAGTAAGTCTGGTTTTAGCCTTGGGCGCGGGCGGGCGTGTAGTAACAAAAATAGTGCTTAATGGAATGTTTACCGGTCGCGCCGCGTGCGGCGTTCGAGAAGACGGAAATGTGCGTGAATGCTGATTTTGTATTTTTTAATTGTGTACTTTTTAATTGTGTTAGGAAGCGTGTATGAATGTATGTTTGGCGTATGTTTATGGTTAGGAGTGATTGGTGGGACGTGTGAGAGTATAGTTATGTTATTGTGTAATTTAGGGCACCGATTGGCCGTAGGGAATTTTAAGAAGAACGCCGGTTTTCCGAGGCCCGTCGAACGCAGCAGCCGTTAGCTGTGGTATTAGCCTCTGGACACCGGAGCATGCGGAGCGAAAAGTAGACGTAATTCAAATGTGTAAGGTCGATCGATAGTGTCTTGAGATTACGGGGATATGTAATGCACTTAAAAGTTTTCATATTCGTGGCGGATAAAATAGAGATGTAATGTTTAAGGTGATCGGGATTATCTAGAACCCGACCCGGAAGGCGTTCTAAGCTCGCCGGGAGTGACGACGGAGGGGTCAAACTAGTGTTTCATTATTATGTTTTTATATTTCTAATTAGATCGCTACACTGGCGTTTTGAGGGAAATAGGATTCTGTTGTGGGGTATGTGGTATTATATTAACGTTGCGAGGGGACGGCCCGCGCGGCGGAACGGGTCGTTGGGAACGTTTTTATGGGATCATGGGGTAAGCTAAGCTAATGCTACTTAGCCGCGCTAAACGGCTAAAGCGGTCGCCGGATGTGACGTAGTAAGCGCGCGCTAGGTTGAAGCTAACGAAGCTAATATGCTAAGCTAATATGCTAAGCTAACATGCTAAAGCTAACATGCTAAGCTAACTGTGCTGACGTCATGACATGACGGGACTCTCGGTATGTCTCGCGAGGGGGCGTCCATCTTGACGGGGCTCCGAGCGTCCATCTTGGGGGGGTGCCGAGCGTCCATTTTGGTAGGGGTGGCGAGCGTCCATTGTTAAGGGAAAGGTGGAGTTTATTGGGAATAAGGTAGGGGGCAGAAGTGTACAGGATGAATATGTTTGGATTCTGCTCACAGGACGTTTTCATTGTACACTCTCTCTCCCCCTCTCTTCCTCTCTCACTCCCCCTCTTCTCTTTCTCCCTCTCTCTTTCTCCCCCTCTCTCTCTCCCCCTCTCTTTCTCTCTCTCTCTTACTTTCTCTCCCCCTCTCTTCTCTTTCTCCCCCTCTCTTTCTCTCTCTCTCTTCCTCTCTCTCTCTCTCTCTCTCTCTCTCTCTCTCTCTCTCTCTCTCTCTCTCTTTCTCTTTCTCTCTCTTTCTCTCTCTCTCTGTTTCTCTCTCTCTTCCTCTCTTTCTCCCCCTCTCTTTCTCCCCCTCTCTTTCTCCCCCTCTCTCTCTCTCTTTCTCTCTCTCTCTCTCTTACCCCCCCTCTCGCTCGCTCCCCTCATTTCAACACCGCCTCTCTTCCATGTACTTCCCCCCCCCCCCCCCCCCCCCGAAACGCTTCTCTTTCTCTCCTAGGTTAGGGCTTGTATATGGAGTTTTTTATGGGTTTCAAACGCGGTGTAGTGTTGGGTATATTGTTTATTGCTGTTTACTGTAAGGTTTCAAAGGCGGTAGGCTGAGGTTGGGACTTATTGTGCGTATGTTGTTCCATATTCAGTTTTATTGTTGTTTTTAGGGAATTTCTAGTGCTGGCAGTGGTATTGCCTGCGTTGGCGCTACGCTTTGTTCGACAAGGCACTCGTACTTCTTTCCTTACATTTGGACGGGCCCCGGCTGGGGCTCAGTACCAGTTCATGTTGGTGGGCCGTAAGTTGGAGCTTAATTACTCTACTCGCCTGCGATGGGGGTGTGGGTAGACAGTTTGTCGTGGCTCACTGTCTGCCTCCACGCTTTGTGCGCTGTGTGTGACTCGTCGGTGCTCGCTGCCACACTGCGCACATTTTTCATTTTACCAGGGGTACGGGGACTGCTAAACGTCGTGGCGGGGGTGGGCTCGCTGTCTGCCACCGCGCATTAACGGGGTGCGCTAAGCGTGCACTCGTCAAAGGCTCGCTGCCACACTACGCGCGTCGAATTATATTCTGTGTGGGTATTTGGGTGACTGGTTACGGTGGTTGTATGGGTTGTGAGTGAAATGATTTTTGAATATCCTTGAATAGGGGGCCCGGGGCTTCGCATTCCAGGTTCGAAACTGGGGGTGATGCCGTGGGCCACAGGACGAGTTGGCCAGTGGAATCTCATTGGTCGGCAGGATTTTCAATATGGGGATGGTGTCGCCACCTGTGGTTATGAACGGGTTGTGTGACACTGTTCTAATTGCACGGGGACTTCAGTGACATAAGGCACTGGAAGTTGATTTCTGTTCCCGTGAGAAGAGCGTTATTTTAACACCTAAAGGGTTAGGTGTTACGGGGGATATATAATAACTGTATGAGAGATTGTGAATGGAAAATATGTGTTACTGATATGTGTAATGTAATATGAGCGAAATACATACTAGGCTTTCACGGACAGAAATAAATATAGTTACACATACACATAGTCATTTGCAAATTAGAGTAAAAGTGAGATTAATCACCTAAATTACAATGTCCGATACAGATGTTTAGAAATGATAGGCTGTAAATAACAACTTTCTGCTGACCACCATCTCAGGAAACAGCTGATGGAAAATAAGTTCCCCGGAGTGGTAGTAAGGAGGATCTTGACAACAGGATTGAGAATCTGGGTTTCCAATGGAGACAACTGGAAAAAAGATTAAGGCGGTGTCATTGATAAATCAAAAACGAAAATTGCACAAATGCTCTCATATGATCATAGTCTAGGAGATGCCCGACATTCCATGCTTAAAGACAAATGATGGATTGTGAATGGCAAATGTCACTGATAATTAAGTGTATTTTTTGCTTCTCTCTTTTCACAGCTGCTCCAGGACGGATGGCCGGCGCTGACAATTCCGAACCCCAACAGGGAAATCGAAGAGACTGTTGACAGTCAGGGGGTATAGTATCACAAGACCGAAATTATCAATTCCTGTTTACACCAATATAAAAGTGTGAGTGAAATTAACTCAAGTTTGGTAAAAATAGTTTGAATACAGAGAAACTTGCTTTCCAAACGGTGACGTTACGAGTGTTTGAAGGAAAGGTGAGAATGGAAAATACACAGATAGGAGCAACCGGAGGGTTAGATGCACTGACCATAGAAAGGGTAGACAATCTGTCTATTTCAACGACTGGAGATGTCACAATAAAAGTGACGAAAAGATGGCCAAAGATATTCAGGCCATTACAGAACCTTGTAGTTAAAGGAGGCCGGTGTAGAATGCGTACCCAAATCAAGATAATGCCGATAACCTCTGCAGACATTACATTGACCGAATTGGACGTTGACTTGATTGACTGGAATTTGATCGACTCCCCTCTAGTGTCCAGTGAGACGGAGGGACTGGAAATAATGTCTTTTACTCCGCCACAGGGAGTCGTTGCAGCAAGCGACCCAGAGACAGCTGTATTCCAAGCTGAAGTGTCCGTTGCAGATGACTGCCAGTTACAGACGTGCCTCCCTCTCGAAGATCACCTAGCCGAGGCTAGACGGGTAGTGGACTATCTCCAAGGCCTACTCCAGCCCACACAGCCCGGAGGGGAGACAGGTTCCAATCGCCTCTCTCCCTCTCCCTCTGGAGAACCAGATGGCCAGAGACAGGCCCAGTTGGGGCCACAACCCGTGCCGGAACAACAACTAACCCCAATAGGACCACCCACGAGGTGGCAACCACGAGGAAAAGGTGTAGGCAAAGGCAGGAATCCGATTGGCTACCGTGTGCGGCAGGTGCACTGTTGGACGTGTGGGACCCTCGGACACATTGCTCGGAACTGTGCAGAGCAGGACCATATATCCCCAACAGGGCGTGTTTGTGCAGGAACAGGTGCCGGGCCCCTCCCAACCACGGGCCCCTCTCAAGGAACTGTGACTGGACCAAATAGGTACGTGGCTTTCTCCTCCGAACAGGCTCCAGGGAACCATGGCGATGATGGCATACCACCAGGACATGTACTGGGCCCGATGACCCCAGGGTCATCCGGTCACAGGCAACTGACCCACCGGGTCTCACAACCCGGGGGAGACCGCCAGTGTTGTTGGGGCTGTGGAGTGAAAGGTCATTTTCAAAGGTCATGTCTGCAGAGGCCACCGGCAGAATAAAAATATATGCAACTGACTAGGGTAGAGGTGGGATATATTGAATGATAAAATATGCTCCTAATTAGATTATGAATGAAAGTTACTAAAAACGGATGTATGGGTGACTGACAAATGCATGAACTAATCAGACTAACAAGTTTGTTTAAATTATGTTGCAGTAAATTATCCATGCTCGGTCAACATTCAGATTGATCAAGAGGTGGACTGCATGATTAAGGAATTGAAAAGACTCATAGTTGTTTCTAGTATTTTATAGTATTGATAGAAGCATATTAACAGTTATGAGCAATAGGATAGGTGTTTGTTTACTTCTCTTTTCTAGTGTGATATGAGCAATTCCTGACTTAGGCCGGGAGTGTACATTTCGTTTATTCATTTGATTTCCCTTTTTATTTCTTAGTTAAAAATGAGCTGGGAAGCTCACAAGTTTGGTTTATTTTTTCATTTATTGATTTGGCAGCGTTTTCTTTGTGTTTTGTTTTCTGTTTTCTTTCTTTCTGTGTGTTTTTTCTTAGGATACCTGGCAAGCTGGGAGTGATCTCGACACATCAGGACGGGGTAGTATGTGTCTGTAAAATGGACTGGGAACAAAGTGAAGGAACATGAGCTAGTTATGGATTTTTGTTCTCCGCCCATTGAATACCCAGTTTTAGCGGCTGGGGGTGTGTCGTGGTTGCTTATAGTGTTGGGGAGCATGATTCTCTGTACATTAATGAAGCTCAATAGATTTGGTCGCTATTGGCCAAATTAGTCTTGTGTAGGGTGTGAACATGTGCGATTGATGATTGGCTTGTGATGTGAAAGATGTGTGTTTAAGGCGGACTGTGATTGTTGCCATACACACAGGTTACTGGGAAAATGGATGTCAGTGCTGTCCGGTCCGGGATGCAGCTGTCCGAAACCAGAGGAAGACGGTAACGATGTTTTCATGTGTATTTCACATCGAGAGGTGGAGAGTATACTGTTTTGACAGCATAATAAAATGAGAGCCATGTGAATTTTTCAGAATTTTGAAGTTTAATGATCTAGAAGCCATGAAATATATAGATAAATGATTTGGAAAAGAAAGTTGTCAAAAGCTCAGACCAGTAAAAAGAGTCTGAGGGATGGAAATTATGGATTCTCAATCAATTGTTGTGGTAGAAGTGATCCCCACTGTGCCCCGAAGCGATATATTCACTACAGGATACGGATGGGAGAGGACACTGGCTAGTGTCTACCCAGCGGTTCCATGGGGAACCACAACACTGCGGAGAACCAGGAGACGCCTACATCTCGGGCCGGGAGAGTCTTGGCCAACGCAGTGACCGAGTCTTGAGGCTTCAGAAGGGAACGACAGACAACCAACGAGGAGACAGGCAGTTAGGCCTCAGCAACAACTCCGGCTGTCAACAGAAGCAAGGCCTCAACTATTGACCAGGAGGTCAACAAGCGAAGGGGGGGAGCTGCTATCGCCCCTATCGACGACCAGGCGGAGGGGAGGAGACACAAACCTCTTCCACTGATCCGAGGGTCAACCAGCGAAGGGGTCGAGCAGCCAGCAACGACCTCCCCATCGCTGTGAAGAATAGAAGAAACTACAGCAGGGGGCTCTACCCCCTAAGAGAGGATCTCCACGAGTCAAGATGTGCTTGACAGAAGATGGGGTGTAATAAGAAAGGCAATTTGCTTTCTGAGTTGCACCCAGCAGTCGTGATATTGCACCAGCTCTGAGCAATAAAGAAGAGGCAGGGTCAAATCTAAAAAACATGGACCCCCCTCCTCAAATGCTCTATTGATCTTGGTACGAGAACAAGTATTAAAGACTGCACATGATCACAAAAACTGAAATGGCTAATTTGAATTTTAGGATCTGAGTGTGACAAATCAGATATATATCTTATCCTAATATGATTTAAAATGTCTTAAGTGTTATCTAGATAGTAGTGTGTAGAGATTGATATCTATGTTTGACATATTAAGGATAGGTAAACTATCCGAGTGGGGATCTGTAGTAAATTCCCAAACATAGACTAAAATATTTAGGCCTCAAAACAATAATTCATAGATTTGTGTGTGTGTGGTTACATAAGACTGATTGTGCAAATGCCCTCCTGGGGTGACAATGGCATAGTGGCAGCTGGGGTAAGACTTCCCTTTAGGGGGTAGATCAAAGCAGAAGACCAAAAGGTCATGTAGACATGTTATCTCCTGTCACACACAGTGATCAAAGACGGCCTGGGGACACAGACAGACACACACACATACTAACACACACACATTTTCGAATACACATCCACATAGTCACACACTCACACATTTTCACATACACATCCACACACACACACACTCACACACACACACACACACACATTCACACACACACATACACATCCACACACACACACAGTGAAACAACTGTTACATCAAAGAAGTGTTATCAGCTGCTTACGGCCTGGGAACACAGACACACACAGAGACACACACAGAGACATCCACACACACACACACACACACACACACACACTCACACACACACACATTCACACACACACATACACATTCACACACACACACACACACACACAGGAGATCTCCAAACTAACTATTTCCTAGTATATTGTTAAAATAGTAATTTGAATAAGTAAGTTAAAATATAATTAGTGTTTGGTCATACTAAAATGTCTACAATTAGTTAATGTGTCTGTGCTATTTTCAATTAATGTTCAATATGATTAAATTGATTGTTACACATTCTGCAATCTGTTAAGCTTGTTATATGGTATTGAAATGTATTCTATTAAGCTAACAGAATGGTTAGATATATGTTCTGAAAGTCAAACAGACTTAGAAATATAGCTGTGTTTAGGTAATCAATATATTTTGAGGTACATCAAAGTACTAACAAGTCAAGTAATGTGTTTAAGTAAAAGATATAAGGAAATGAAAATGATGCAATGTTTAAACTTTGATTAAGGTAAAGGACAGCCTCTTTTTGCAGTTAGGTGGAGGGGGTTGGCCTATAGGCCAAACCCCTATTTTCAAAATGCAAGCTTAGCTGGCTTGTGATTGGAGCAATTAATGTGATGATGTCATCAACTCCGAGACTGGCCTTGGGCTATAAGAATGGCTGTGTGATGGTGAGAGGGAACTCACAACTCAGGAAGGAAACAACCAGAAGAACACTCTGGAACCACCAACCAACACCACAAGGACAAGGCCTCTTTCACCATCTCCACCATCAACACCAAGGAAGCAGGCAACGAGAAGAACAAAAGGACTTTTGGAGGGAAAACAGACTGCTTTGTTTTGTCAGCCAGGACAACACAAAGACCAGCAACAATTTATCTTTATACTGTGATATTAGCCTGGTTGTGTTCAATTACGGCATAGTGTTTTTGATCACAACTATAGCATTCTTTAATGTAATTTGTATACACTCTTTCTCTCTTATTAAACAACTGTTAAACTATCTTTCCTCCTTAATTCCATCTGCCTTTCGGCCTGCTCAGTCAGTTTGAAGAGAAGTGATTCCCAGCTTTAAAGTATTGAGACACAACGCCGAGAGTACTAACCAACAGGTTCTGAAGCAGAGCAGAACCAAAACAGCCTGGGAATCCACTTCAACTTCTTTTTTAAATCTTATTACCGATCGGGTTTCAAAGTCTGCAAACTCGACACATGCCAAGTTAAAAAATGTAACATTACTTCCATGTATGACTAAGTTGAAAACGTACACAGATGAGCCATTAGAGCTAATGAAGATAATGGTCACAGTTGAGAGTGGGGAACAGAAGTTGCAGTTACCCTTAGTGGTAGCCAGGGGGCGGGGTCCTGCACTCATGGGTCGTAATTGGATAAGACCATTAAACCTAGACTGGTCTAAGGTCAACAGGATAGGGGATCCCGTAGAGTCCCTGTGTCAGACATATACGCAGGTATTTGGCAATGGTTTGGGTAAAGTGACAGGGGTTAAGGCTAAAATGTATGTGTCCCCACATGCAAAACCTAGGTTTTGCAAAGCCAGGTCTGTTCCTTATGCTTTGAGGGAAGCTGTAAACAAACAGCTAGATGACTTGGAGAAGCAAGGGGTTATTTCTCCAGTGCCACACAGTGAGTGGGCAGCACCCATAGTGAATATACCAAAGAGAGACAACACAGTTCGCATATGTGGGGACTACAAAGAAACAGTAAATCCATTTCTGGATGTAGATCAATATCCTCTTCCCAGAACACAAGACCTATTTGCCAAGTTAGCAGGAGGGAAACACTTTACAAAGCTAGATTTGACACAGGCATATCAGCAGATGGAGTTAGAGGAGGAGAGCAAGCAATACTTAACAATCAACACACCAAAAGGGTTGTACAGATACAATCGCTGGCCATATGGGGTAGCCAGCGCTCCAGCCATATTTCAACGAACAATGGATCAAGTGCTGCAGGGGTTAGATGGTGTAGTCTCTTTTCTAGACGACATATTGGTGACAGGCAATGACACAGACAGTCATATGAAAAACCTAGAAAGGGTACTGCAGAGGTTGGATCAATATTGGCTGAGAGTAAACAAGGGAAAGTGTGCTTTCTTTCAGGACAGTGTATGCTATTTGGGCCATTGCATAGATGCATAGGGGTTACACCCCCTTCAGGAGAAAACGGAGGCCATCGAAAAGGCCCCTGTGCCCAAAAACACCACAGAGTTGAGGGCGTTTCTGTCTTTGTTAACCTACTATGGGAAATTCATGCCTTCTTTATCTACTCAGATAAAACCTATGACAGAACTACTACAGAAAGGACAGGAATGGGTCTGGTCAAAGCAGCGTCAAGAGGCTTTTGAGAGAACCAAGAAGATGCTGACAGCAGCACCAGTGCTAGCGCACTTTGACCCCCAGTTACCAGTGATAATGGCCTGTGACGCTTCCCCATACGGGATAGGGGCGGTGATATCACACAAGCTACCAGATGGCAGTGAGCAGCCAATAGCATATGCCTCACGGACCCTGTCCAAGGCAGAGGTAAATTATGCGCAAATAGAGAAGGAGGCCCTCAGTATCATTTTTGGAGTACAAAAGTCCCATGAATATTTGTATGGTCGAAAATTTACCCTCTGTACAGACCATCAGCCACTGGTCAAGATCTTAGGACCTAAGACAGGTGTTCCCACATTAGCAGCAGCAAGACTGCAGAGATGGGCCCTAATTCTAGCAGCCTACCAGTACGATATTCAGTATAAGGCCGCCCTGACACATGGGAATGCGGATGTATTATCTAGGTTACCGATGCAGGCAGAGGCACAAGAGTGTAGCCCGGACTTCAGAGTCTCGTTCTTAGATGAGATCCCTATCTCTGCTAGAGAGATCGCAGAGCACACCAAGAGTGATGCAGTAATGAGAACAGTGAAAGATTTCACACAGAAAGGGTGGCCTAAGCATGTCACAGAGGAGGAACTAAAACCATACTGGGTGAGACGTACAGAACTGTCTGTAGAGAGTGATTGTGTGATGTGGGGTTTTAGAGTGGTCATTCCTCCCGTACTGAGGTCACAAATGTTAAAAGAGTTACATGACAATCACCTGGGTATAGTGAGAATGAAGACCAGAGCACGTAGCCATTTTTGGTGGCCAAACCTGGACAGAGACATTGAAAACCTGGTGGCCACATGTAACCCTTGTCAACTGACTAGAAACACACCACCGACGGCTCCGGTGCATGCATGGACTGGTGCAGTGAGACCGTGGCAGAGGGTCCACGTGGATTTTGCAGACAAAGGCAAACATAAGTTCATGGTGTTAACAGACAGTTTCTCTAAGTGGCCGGAAGTGTCATTGATGATGACAACGACAGCGGAGAAAACAGTGGAGGTTTTGAGGGGGTTCTTCGCAACATATGGACTGCCAGAGGAACTGGTGTCAGACAATGGCCCCCCATTTCAGTCATGGACATTTCAGGACTTTCTCAGGAACAATGGGGTGAAACACACACAGTCGCCGCCGTGGCACCCTGCCTCTAATGGGGCTGCAGAGCGCCTGGTGCAGAATCTGAAAAAGGTGCTGGAAAAAGCAAAGAGTCAGAGTATCAGAACGCAGCATTCTATTCAAGACTTTTTGTTTTGTTACAGGAGCACCCCCCATTGTGTGACGGGTAAAACACCGGCAGAACTGTTCTTGGGACGGAAACTGAGAACGAGACTGTTGCTGATACAGCCCAGCGGTGCAGAGACGGGACAACAGAGCACACAGCGGAGCCCGGAGGGACCGCAGAAGAGGGTCCGATCATTCCAACCTCACCAGCGGGTGTTGGTGAAAAACTATGGGGGAGGGGAAGGAGAAAAGTGGGTTCATGGGAGGATTGTGAGGCCATTAGGCCCGGTTACATACATGGTTGAGGTTCAGAACAAAGTATGTATCGTATTTAGGGAATAAGGATCTGTTCTTAAAATCCTCTATCTCTTCTACTCTGCGTTGTGTTCTAAATTACACCTTACCCCCTATTTACTGATAATAAGACCAACACGGTCTTATAGGACGGCAGTGGAGAAAGCATCAATGAGGAGGAGGAAGAGTTGTTTACTGTTCGGATCCAGTTTTATTTCAGAGTCAAAAAGTGAAATAACAAGGATCTGGTTCAATGGAAAATGAATTGTGCAATGATATTTAATGGAAGCAAACTCTATGCCGTTTGTCATTAAATACCAGTATAATCAGATACAATAAAAAGAATGATCTTCAATGGCTGATGAGCTGATGGCGGCGTCTCCTAGAAAACAAAGAGATTCTTTTCTCGTTCTCAGCAGTTACTCTCCGATTCTCGTTCGTCGTCCTCTCCCGGTGCCTCGGTGGTGTTTGAAAAGCGTGTGTGTTCCTTCTGTCGTGCAAGCTATTTTAAAGTCTTGACTCCTCCTCCTGGGGGACGCTAGAGTCTTACGTCAGAGGGAAATATTTCTACCTCCTGATTGGGGGAATCTATCGTGGCCATTTTGATTACTTTTAAGAGGCCGTCCTTAAAATATTTCTAACAAGAATATTGTTCTGGAGTTTTAGCTTTTTAAAGGTATATGGGTTAATTTTACTATCTTAAAATCCCAGGATTTTTTCTTAACTTTAATAAACTAATAGGTTAATGCTTTTGCCGAATTTCCTAGTGACTTAAATACCTAAGTTAACCTATTTTTGATTCAAATGCAAAGGTGAAGTAAGAGTCTACTTTATAACTGATTTTACTGACTGCTTTAGACTTAACAACAGTAGAGTTTCCCTACTATTGTCTACTTTGATTTAGGTTAGGTTTGTTTAACAAGTACATTATCCTTAAATCAAGTTTCAAGTTTCAAGTTTCTTTAATAGTTGTCATACAGAAGTACAGAATACTTTTATACAAAATGCTTCTTACTGTTGCGCTCCAGAGACTGTGCAAGACAAGATAAGTATGAAATAAAATAACATAGTAAAATTAGAAGTAAAAAAAATGAGGTCACAGTGTTCAGTTTAGACATATGTACAATGTTCGATGCAGAATAGACGTAGTTACTATACAATATACAATACTGTGCAGTGTACTAATATACAATACTATATAGTGCAAGGCAGAAATGGAGAAATGGGACGAGGTGCAATTTAGGTACAATTCACAGTAGGTGTACGAGTAGTGCAAATCCTTTATCAATAAATATAAAGTGTAAGTGTGTTTGTGTGATCTAAAGTGTGGAGAGTGGGTGCTGCAGTGTGTTGTTTGTTTGAGTGAGTGTGTGCGTGTGGGTGTGTGTGCTGTGTGCATTTGATGGTTGTTGCATAGTGATTATTGTTCGTTTAGCAGCCTGATGGCCTGGGGATAGAAGCTTCTTCTGAGTCTTTCTGTGCTCGCCTTAAGACTCCGGTATCGCTTGCCTGACCGCAGCAGTTCAAAGAGGCAGTTGTTCGGGTGGCTCGAGTCCTTAATAATTCTCTTAGCCTTCCCCTTGCACCGCTTGTTGTAAATGTTCTGGAGGGTGGGAAGCCCCCCTCCAATTGTGCGTTCGGCTGAACGTGTCAATCTTTGTAGTCTGCTACGGTCTTGTGCAGTGCTATTCCCAAACCAGGAGGTGATGTTGCCGGTCAGGATGCTCTCTATTGTACATGAGTAGAAGTTCCTAAGGATCTTCTGACTGACTTGGAACTTCCTTAGGCGCCTGAGGAAGTAGAGGCGTTGTCGTGCCTTCTTCACAACACTGTCAATGTGTGTGGTCCATGTCAAGTCCTCGGATATGTGGGCTCCGAGGTACTTGAAACTGTTCACTCTCTCAACCGGTGCCCCGTCGATGCTGAGGGGGCTGTAGTCCTTGACCCCCGACCTCCTGAAGTCCACAATCATCTCTTTTGTTTTGCTGACGTTCAGGGAGAGGCAGTTCTCCTGACACCACTGTGACAGGTTCTCTACCTCTTCCAGGTAGGCCCTTTCGTCGTTGGCAGAGATCAGGCCCACCACTACTGTGTCATCAGCAAATTTGATGATGGTGTTGTTGTTCCGCTGTGCTACGCAGTCATGTGTGTACAGGGAGTAGAGGAGGGGGCTCAGAACACAGCCCTGGGGGGCCCCTATGTTGAGCGTGATGGATGAGGAGGTGCAGTTGCCGGCTCTTACCACCTGGGGTCTGCCCGTCAGGAAGTCCAAGACCCACTGGCTTAGGTCATAGTTCAAGCCCAGGTCCCTGAGCTTGGCTATGAGTTTGGAGGGGACTATGGTATTGAATGCTGAGCTGTAGTCGATGAACAGCATTCTCACATAGTTCCCCTGCCTCTTGTCCAGGTGTGATGCTGCTGTGTGCAGCACATGGGCTATGGCGTCCTCCGTGGACCTGTTGGGGCGATATGCAAATTGCAGAGGGTCCAGGTTGATGGGGAGGGAGGAACAGATGTAGCCCTTCACTAGCTTCTCAAAGCACTTCATGGCTATGGAGGTGAGGGCTACAGGGCGGTAGTCGTTGAGGCAAGCGGGCGTAGATTTTTTGGGTACAGGGATGATGGTGGACTTCTTCAGACAGGTGGGGATGACAGCCTGTTCCAAGGACAGGTTGAAGATGTCAGTGAATACCGGGGCCAGTTGGTCGGCACAGACTTTTAGGACGCGGCCGGGGATGCCGTCCGGTCCTGCTGCCTTCCTGATATTCACTTTTTTAAAGATCCGTCTCACCTCATGCTCTGTTACCCTGAACACTGAGTCTCCATCAGCAGACCCCCCCCCCCCATTGCCGTGGTTTGTAGGCTGGTGTTGTTATTCACAGCCTCAAACCTCGCATAGAAGGAATTGAGATCATTTGCTAAGGAGATGTCACTGTTCAGTTTGAGGGGGGTGCCTTTGTAGTCTGTCATTGTTCTGAGGCCCTGCCACATGCCTCTAGAGTCAGCCTGTTCAAACTGAAGTTCAACTTTATCCCTGTAACGCCGTTTTGCCTCTATTACTGCTCTCCTGACGTTGTATCTTGCCATCTTGTGTTCTTCCATGTTGCCTGTCACCAGCCCGGTGTTGTATGCTGATGTGCGCACTTTCAGAGCCTCACGGACGGATTTGTCTACCCAGGGCTTTTGATTTGGGTAGATTTTAATTTTGGTGGAGGGGATTGTTTCTTCTACCAGAGTACAGACATAGTCAATCACCGTTTCGGTGTATTCGTTAATATTGGCTGTGTTATCACGGAATACACTCCAGTCTGTGCATCCAAGTGCAGCTTGGAGTGACTCCTCTGACGTCACGGCCCAACGCTTAACCTCTCGCGAGACCACCGGCGTTCGCTTGAGACTTTGTTTGTACTTTGGCAAAAGAAATATGGCGGCGTGATCGCTTTTACCGAATGGACTAAGAGCCTGTGACTTGTACCCATTCTTAAATTGCGAGTATACATGGTCTAATATGTTCTCGCCTCTGGTGGGACAGGTCACATGCTGATAGAAATTCGGCAACACCTTTTTAAGACGCGCGCTGTTGAAATCACCCAGAACCAAAATGGCAGCGTCAACATTAGCTGTCTGGAGTTTGTTTACCTCGTCGTGAAGTTTTGAAAGTGCGACCCCTGTGTTCGCGTGTGGTGGAATGTACACTCCGATGAGGATGATGGACGTTAACTCTCTTGGGAGAGAGAGTATTTACTCTCCAAATATCTAAATTCACTGGTATGTTTTCTTTAATCCAAGCTAGTTTTTCTAATGTCATTACACATTAACTATATTTCCTTTAATAAGTCCAAACACGTCCTACATAGGGTTTTTAAGCTAACCAACTTTACTTTTATGGCTATTTCCTGTATGGTTATTGATATTCAATTATATTAAATCAATGTTTCAATTTGAACGCTGTTCCTGTGTCCTGGCAAACCAAAAGGGTTTCCTGCCTGCCTTTTGGCCTTCCTTTGAAGCGGTCCTATTTCACAACCCCCCAAATGGCTTTTTATCTTTTACAGCCGGTATCGGGGAGGTCTGGCTTGGGTAAACAAGCCTGTCTATTCAGATGCTATTTCTAGCTTCTAGTAGGAGCCTGAGAACTTATTCAAATGCTAAATTTAGTCACCTCGAAACCCAGTTCCCATTGTTTCACTATGTTCCAGCGTTGAGGAGAGGAGAAGACTGTGTTTACTGTTACGCCTGTATGCTAAACGCTTTGTCTCAAGACTTAAACTATGTTTTACTGTGGCAGAGGGCACAGGATGTGACCGCCACCCTCAAGGAGGTGTCTATAAGACATGTGTCTAGAGTAGTGATATCTATATAATAAAAATGGATCTATTCTAAGGTATGTGCACTGCATCTTACAGTTATCAGACTCGTCCAGTAGAGGCCGACCTTGGGGCAAATCAGACTCATACAACAGTTTGACCCTGAAATGATACTACAGTCCCCCGTTGTGGGTTTTATATACCCACATATGCCCATAGTAATTTATCAATCAAACTGGTCATACACCTCCCAGGTATCATAACCTTTTAATCTTAGCAAAACCACCTAAAAAACCAATTTTTTTTAAGAATCTCTAAAAAAACAGTTCAAAACAGTTCATTTCTGTACAGTACCAAATCCCCACTCATTCATATACCCCCCACCCTCGTTATTTCACTTTCACATACATTTATCAGTTATTATAAGTTGACATCCAGTCTAGGTCCGTTTCTCTATACAAAGAGAACATCGTCCCATTTATCAGCTTTTTTGTTTATTTTACTATACTTATCCTGTAATTAACCAAACATGTCTATTTGTGTGTCTGACTCTGAAAGAAAAGGATTAATACATCGCACCAAAAGATTTAAACATTTCTAAGAAAAGAGGGAGCATAAAATCAAAAAATATATAAAATTTTCTCCCTCCAGGATCACTGAGATCCCAATTATTATATTAGCTTTCCACTTGCTTTTTTTTTCTCTATCTATACCTCCAAGGTCTCCTGATAGCTCGTTGTGGACGAGGACATTGTTCTGGACTTGTGCTAATCACTACTGCTTCCGGTTCGTCTGGTACACCATCAAAATCCACAGAGGAGAAATCATTATGTTCCAATCCATAATTTTCTCCTCTGCCTGGCTCCTGTAGGAATCCCTCATCCCCTACCGATGGACAATCGTGTTTACATTTTACATTTTACATTTTACATTTTTACATGTTGTCCTCTGTCTGGCTCCCCATAATCGTCCGCATCTTCTCCTTCGTTTAGGAGTTGTGCTTCCCCCGTTCCCTGCTCAGGGGTCAGCGGTTCAGACTCCAATTCTTGGCCAATATCTACCGCTTTTACGCAATGCGAAAGATGGTACCACATCGGTGAACCTTCTACCTGTAAAGCCTTTTCGGTGGCTCGGACGACCTTGTAGGGTTCTTCTCTTCGCGCTCCATACCACTTGCGTCTAAACACCTTAACGTAAACGTGATCGCCCGGTAGGATCTGAGGTGTACTTAACCTACTCACCTCCTCCTCTTGTTCTGCCTCCTGCCTGCTGGAGACATGAACAAGAATCTCCTCGTGGATCTTTGACATGTACTTCACGTACTCGCGCATCTCATTGTCCAGGATGTCCAAACTCGGACCTTTGCCTGACGCGCGCAAACCTGGCACCACCATGCAATGACCGATCATCATTTCATGCGGTGTCAGACGCAGACCGCGAATTTCACTCGAACGACACGCCATCAATGCTAATGGGAGAGCACTTAACCAATTTAAACCTGTGTGTTGACAGATCTTAACCAATCTGTTCTTTAGAACGCCGTTCATGCGTTCCACCATCCCCTGGCTCTGAGGGTGATAAACGGACCCAAAACGTTGTTTTACGCCTAAATGTTGAAGTACTAGACGTACAGTTTTGTCTACAAATTCTTTCCCGTTATCGGACACTATGCGGTCTGGAATTCCGTATCTTACCACGACATCCTGGCACAAGAACTTAGCCACCGATGCTGCATCCTTGTGACGGGTGGCGCACGCCTCCACCCACCTTGAAAAACGACAAACAACGACAAGAATATACCGCTTCTGATTAATTGGTTTAATCATGTCAATGTAATCAATCACAAGTTCCCGCATTGGACCATTGGGCGTGGGGATATGTCCTGGTGACACACTAAGCCCCTTACGTACATTATTTTTCAAACATATCGTACATCTACCTATCACATGATCAATTTGACTCGTTAAATTTGGCGCCCAAAAGCCATATTCTCGTATTTTTCTACTCACCTCTCCTCGATGAGCATGACAGAAGTCATGAGCCGTTTGGATCAGCAGTCCGACCAGGCCAGCAGGAGCCACCACAAATCCACTGTGGCTACGCCATAAACCTGTAACATCCTGACTAGCCCCCCTGGTTTCCCAGAGGTTCCTTTCTACCTGACTAGCCTCTTCCTGAAAAGTCAAAACATCCTTGTAAGTTATCTTGTCCTCTAACTCAACCTTGTGTGTGATAACCAAGACCTTACCTGCTCTGTCGGCACCTGTCACTTGCTTGGCAGCTTCATCTGCTCTGTTGTTCCCTTGAGTCACTTTGGACTCGTCTGACTGGTGCGCAGCACACTTGATTATCGCAATCTGTTTTGGTTTCATAATTGCTTCTAGCAAACTCTCAATCTGGCTACAATGGCGTATGGCGCTCCCATCGGCTTTCTTGAATCCTCTCCCTTTCCACACTGTGCCAAATAAGAATGCAATATTCTGCGCATAGGCCGAGTCTGTATGAATATTCACGATTTTGCCCTCTGCCATCATACATGCTTCAGTCAGTGCGACTAATTCTGCCAGCTGAGCTGAGCAGGATTGTACCAAGGCTTCGGCCTTCTCTACCACAAACCCTTCGTCCTGTGACCTTACCACGGAGTAGCCTGCTTTTAGTCCCTCACCAACTCGATAACAAGAGCCATCTGTCCATAATTCCAGATCTGGACTGCTAAATGGGAAAGCCTGCAAGTCTGTTCTGAGTTTAGAGTACCTCTCGGCTTCAGCCACACAGTCGTGAGGTTCTCCATCCTCAGGCGTAGGGATGTCCGCTGCCGGGTTCGTTGTAGAACACCTGACCAGAGTCACATCTTCCTGTTCCAAAAGCCTGTAATAATGTCTAATACGAGGCATCGTTAGTGCATATTTACCGGACTCCAACAGACTCTTTAAGTCATGCCTCGCCATGATATCCACTGGATATCCCATCATGATACTTGCGGCTTTCTCGTACATTGTATAGACTCCTGCCATTTCCCGGTAGCAGGGAGCCATCCCCATCTCGACTTCCGAGTAGGCAATGGAGTAGTACGCCATTGGCTGTGGTCGCGCCCCCACCCCGGTGTCCTGGGTCAACACCGCGCATGCCTGCTTCTGACCTGGAGAAGAAGAGACATAAAGTATGAATTTCTTGGTATAGTCAGGCAACGCCAGGGCTGGCGCTTCTAACATTCGGGACTTGATTGTTTCAAACGCCCGTAAACCATCCTCAGTCCAAGTCACTTTACTACTCAGTTTATCAACGCCCGCTTCTTTCATCATGTCCCTTAAAGGTTTCACTATCTCAGTATAGTTTTCGACCCATGGAGCACTGTACCCAACAATACCCAAAAATCCCATCATTTGTCTTACCGTCACAGGTTTGGGAGCCTTCTTAATGGACACCAAATGTTCTTCCGAAATAGCCCGATGGCCCTGTGAAATAGTTTGTCCTAAATAAGTCACTTTAGGTTTACAATATTGCAATTTCTTCAAAGACACTTTGTGGCCTTTTTCTGCTAATAACTGCAACAGCTTCACAGATTTGCGGTGACATGTTGTCTGATTATCTGCACACAAAATAAGATCATCCATGTACTGAATGACCCTAGAGGTCAATATTTTATCCAACCCGTCTAAGTCCTCCCTTAGGATCTTGTTAAATATGTGTGGCGAATGCTTTAGTCCCTGAGGGATCCTAGTATACTCATAATGCTCATTTTTATAGGTAAAACCAAAAAAAAATTGGCACTCCTTTCTCAAGGGTACACTAAAATATGCACTACACAAATCGATAACCGTAAAACATTCAGCTTGCGGTGGGATAAATGTCAACAAAGTGTGAGGATCTGGGACATCCGCAGGATAGTCAATTAAAACCTTGTTGACAGCCCTCAAATCATGTACCAATCGGTACGAGGTGTCAGGTTTCTCCACTGGAAGCAACGGCGTGTTGCTTCTGGGGTTTTTGGTTTTCTGTAGCACTCCTGCTTTCAGAAGTCCTTTGATTTGTGGCTCGATCCCAGCCACCGCTTTCTCCTTCAGTGGGTACTGATTTTTCCAAGGCAGGGTGGCTCCCAGCCTAAGCTCCACTCTCACAGGTTGAGCAGACTTGATTAATCCAATGTCAGTGCTGTGTTTCGACCACAGCTCTCCTGGTACTGCCTCCATCATCTCCTCCTGGAGGCTCAATGTTTTAGGAAACTCTCCCACTGTCTCTTCTTGGGATAGTTGCACAGTTTGGGGACGACCCATCCCTGTGCCTTGGACCATGATCTTAACAAACCTTTTGTCGGGGCTTATCCAGATCAGTTTATTTTCCTTCGTCTGTTCAAATTTGATTCCTTCCGCTTTCTTCATCATCTCGCCAATGTGCTGCTGATCACACGAGTTAGTTACCTTTAAAGTCACATGGGGAACACTATCCGCAATCTCGTGTTCTCTTCGCAAATAGTTGCTCCGTGAGATACATAGCGCTGCTCCTTGCGGACCCAATATGATATTGGTGGCATTAAGCTGTATTTCTTCTGGTTGAACCCTCAGCCACTCCTTGGCCTGTGACGGGTCTGCATCTTTATGATATTGCAGAGTGCAATGGTAGGGTGTCTTTGGGTCGCTGGCTTCTGGCATGTTGGCGGTGATAAATGTCTCCCATTTCAAGGCCGAACCAAGCAAGTCTTGGCCCAATCCCCCTAGTCAATAGACTTCCGGCGGTCGGCTGTCGATCCTTTGCACCATCTGATAGTATTGGTCCTCCCGTACATCTATCACACAACCATCAGCCGTGCATTTAATATCCATCCCCAGCAAACCCAGGCCATCTCGGCCTAATAAGTTAATGGGCGAGCTTTCCGAGACTAGTAGGGGAATAGTCGCTTCCCTGCCTTGATATCTCAGGGTCACAGGGTCGGTCACTGGGATCAGCTGTTTGATTCCCTCAAATCCAATTGTCCTTACATATCGACCGGACATGGTTAGGTGTGTGGCGTCCTGGGGTTGTACTACCGTATAGGCTGCTCCGGTGTCTGCCATCATCTCGACAGACTTGTCATTTACCGATATGCGCACAATAGGCTCCTCCCTCAAAGACGACACTGACAGCTGACACCTCTCCATTGGATTCTCTGGGCCTCTTCAGAGTGGTTGATCCGGCCCTCTGGATGGGTTCACTGGGCCTTGGTTCCCATTCTGGTTCTGTCCTTGGTTTGTTTCTTGATACCGACCCTGGTTTTGCCCGTATCCGCCTCTTCTTCTGTTGTTCCATCGAGGTCCTCCTCTTGTGGGTTGAGGACGATACTCTCCTCCTCGGGGTTGATATTCTTGATCACAGTCCCTAGATATATGTCAGAAATCTCCGCACGACCAGCACTCCACTGACCCTTGCTGAGGTCTGAATCCATTCGATCCTTCTCTTTGATGTCCATTCACTCCTCGGGGCTGCCAGTTCGGCCCCCTCTGGCTCTGTTGCTGTACTGGTGCCGGTCCCTCCTGGCTTCCGGGCTGTGCGGATTCCTGGTTGTTCAGTTGTCCACTCATCCCCGTCTCGGCTCTGGGCTGTGCGGCTTGTACCATGGCTTGTAGGTATTCCACTACCTTGGTTGCCTCGACAGGCTGTTGGTACAAGAGCTTTCGATGACTTGCCATTTCTTTCTCCTTGGCCTGTTGCTCCTTCTTTCGGTGCAGCTCCACTTGATGGCTTACATTTTCCATGTATTGGTCTAAGGGAAGACTCCCCAGACACACCACCTCATTCAGTTTTTGTCTCACTTCGCTGGAGAGGTCCTTCTGTATCTTTTCTCTGAGCATTGCCTCTCCCATTGGATTAGTTTCCGGGTCTTGACCAGTCATGTCTCTCCAGGTGGCGTAGGCCTTCGCCACATACTCCCTTGGGTGGGTATCAGGCCCCAAGGCACCAATGTGGATCTTGTCTGGGTGCATCATGGTTTGATAGGTTGCCCGCAGGACCTGCCACATTGCTCCCCGGTGGGCGGTGAATAGGTCCTGGTCATGTGCTCCTGAAACTACGTACCTCATCAGACCAGCCTTGTTCAGTAGATCTTCCATGACCGCGACTCCTACCTTGTGAGAGAGCAATCGCTTGACATCGCCCATAGCCAGCTGTTGGCCCACCATCATTTCCTCCAGTTTGGCAATCCATGGAAAGGCCCCGTTCTGGAGGGAGGGCAACTTCTCCGATATTTGGGTCATATCTGAAGCATTCCAGGGCTGATACTCCAATCCCTGTTGTTTTATCATTACTGGCATTACATGGGACGCTTGCTCTCTGGTAGCGGATCTGGTCACTCTTCTATTCTCAGTCGTTCTCAACTCTTTGATGTCATCCTTTATTTTATCCCTTTCGCCTTCCACCGACATTCGTATGGTTTGGGCCTCTCTCCAGACTGCAGTGATCTCTTGGTATCCCGGGGAAACGTTGTCTTCGGCCTCGTTGTAGACCTGTATCCGTGTTCCCATCTCGCATATTTCCTTCACCATTTCCTGGTGTCGTACTTCTATTTCCTCCAGGGCATTGATCAGTTTCCGCATCTCGCTGCTTTCTTCCATGGCTGGTGGGGGAACGAGGGTTGGAGCAGACATTCTTCTTTTTGGTGTCGTCCCCACGAAGGTTTGCTTCTTTTGCTCCTCTTTCTCACGCTCCCTATCCTTTATCTGGTATTGGTCCAGTGTTTCCCCCACCTTTAAGACTTCGTCCAGGTCGTCCTGGTGTCTGCTGGCTGAGGGGATGGGGAGATGACGATAGAGGGGACCTTTCGTTGTCTTTCTCTGGGGGAAGTTTCCCCTGTCACTGAGGTCTGTGCCATATTGACTGTCCATGCCTTCCTCCCAAGTCCTCCTGTCTTCGCTTAGGCGTCCCTGTCCTTCCGCCCAGAGGATCTCCTGCTGTGCGGCAGAGAGTGGTTGATTTCTCCTTTGTTGCATCCTTTCTTCTAGATACATCTGCGCCGCTCTGGTATGAGGAGAAGTTAGGGGCTGAGTTACTCGCTCCCTCCTTCTCCCCTCCTCTTGGTCGTCTGATCTAGGCGTTAGGGTGATTGTTGTTACTGCATGTCCCGTCTCTGTCTTACGGCCGCTCTCGTTTGTTATATCATACAGGCTATTCATTTCTATTATAGGCAGGATAGGGTATACTGTTTCCCTATTCCTGCTAACATATGGTGGGGGTGCTATAACTACCTCAGTTCTTACCTGTTCTGCTCTCGGTAGGGGTCCTTGGGTGAGCGGGGCTATCTCAGCTGCGCTTTGGGAGGTGACTATTGTCCTATCGGGGGCCAGGGGAGTGGTCGTGATTGGGACTATCTCCTCTGTCGGCTGGGCCTCCTCACTGACAGTCGAACTGCCCTTCTCCTCACTCTTCCTCCTCTCAGCTTCCCAAGAGAAGAGTTCTAAAATGGTTATCTCTTGCATACGTTTTTCGCCCCTTTTCGTCAATTTACCCCCTTTTTTTCCTTTTTCCTCCTCCGTCCTGTAAGTCCTAATTAGAGCATGCAGATCTGCTATTATAGCCAAATCAAAAGAGCCCTCAATAGGCCAAGGTTTTGCGATGTGTGGCCATCTTTTATTCCATTTCTTTGATAACCTAGTAATTTTTGCCAAATAATAAGGATTGTCCTGTGTGAAAGGATTATTATTAGCAATCATTTGTACCGGGCTATCCTCCATGATCATCCAACCAATTAGGGTAGACTTCTCTTTGTTTGCCACAGTTTCCATTTTCTTATCTGCGTTTCTTCTTCTCTTTCTCTAGAGGTTTGATTTCCTATCAATTATTTAACGATGGCAGCAGGCAAAAAAATTTATTCTGTAATTCCTGTCTAAATGTAGGTGTCTATGCTTTTTGTGACTGACTCCTACTCGAGCCGCCAATAGTGGCACTGTATGCCCTAACTATTCTCTTCTTTCCCTTTCACCTGAAATTCCTATTCTTACCTGATTTGTGGTGTTCCGCGTGCCCAGTAGAACTGCTGAAGACAAGAGCACACAAAGACAACAGTTCTTTTTAATTTATCAACTGGACTCGCACTTTACTCCGTCTCTGTGATCAAATTTTTGAGAGGTTCTTTTCGTTAACAGTATGAATATCCTTTTACTTTCTTCATACAATCTTAAAAACAAGATATTTGTGATTGATACATGTGTTTGATGTCGCCAGTTTCTACTCCTTGATATTTTTCCCGATCACTGGCTTTTTATTTTCGTCGAATCCCGGCTCTCCACTACTCCGCTTTGACTCCACTCCAATTTTGATTCTCCTCAAAAAACAAAAACCATCTTGATTAGAGCTTTATCCTTTATCAATTACCTTTACATTCATTCATGTTCTTCCACTTATTCAGTACCACCATACCCCCCAGGGGACACTCGTCACCCAGACTCGTGTCCACTAGAGACAAACCAAAGAATGCACAGGACACCGCGCCTTGCACGCCGCGAGGTGCCAGCCGCGAGGTGCCAGCCTCCGTTTCCTGGAGAGCCCATCACAGACCCCCCACAGAGACCAGAATACACCTCACCACAGGCACAAGGCAGTCAGCGTCCAAGCACCTTATCACACCACTCAAGCTATAATCCCCAGGATCCAGTGCCCTGCCGGGCGGCCATGCATAGCCGACCGGACCCAACACCGAACCACGGGTACACAGCTCCTTACAATACGGTCATCGTACACGTACCTACTATGGAAAAACTGCACACATATACACACAACAAACACCAATGCACAACATCCCCAGGCACGTCCCCTACGCCATACCCTTTGCACCCCCCGGCCTTCCCATCCTCCAACCCAGAGTGTCCACCACCCAGATCACAGAATCGTAGCCAGGGCGTACTCCCGATATCCCGGCATCAACGGGACGCCCACCCCTGCTCGGCCCCCCGTCACATCCTCCTGTATCAGCATCATCATCGCAACCGCAGGTGCAGCCGAGCAGAGCGACCTCTCAATCGCAGGACCTGTTGCATAGAGAGTCTTGAACATATACCCAAAGCACACTTTGACCACAGACACACAAACAACTACCAATGCAAATATTACCACGGCATAGAGCAGATACTTGACAACCGACCATCCTATATAGCCCAGTTGCCCTTGACCCCAATCCTCCCACGACTCCTCCTGAGACTCATGTAGATCCCTCGTAATGTTCATCAATTGCTCAATCACGGCCGGCATACCCATCTCATCATTCGCCGGCACGAAGGTGCAGCATTCCTGACCAATCAACGCACACGTACCCCCGATGCCGCCAACAAGAAGTCCATAGCCGCCCTCGACTGCATTTCCATCAGCCGCAAAGACCGCATTTCCCCATTCTCCAGGGCAAAGCCCTTCGCTGACGTGGCAGCCATGTCCTCAAATACCTTAGCCAAATGATCAATTTCCCCCATATTCGCATACGCCCCATACCAAGGAAACGCCACCCTGAAAAAATTATCCGCATCTCGCGCCTTCCTCGCCCTGGGGAGCATCGGCAAAACATCAGTTACCCTCATAGCCGGCACCAAATATCCCAACGCGCACCTTCCACTCCAATCTGCAGGCAACGCGGCGTACGCATAGGCCCCACAGATCCAATACGTCCCAGGAGGCGCCAGCGAAGCCTCTTTTTTAGCCAAAAACCTCACATCGCCTACACAATTTCCCAAAACACCCACAGCCGTACCCCGCGACCTACCATCGAAACACCTCTTAAACTCCTCCGGTCTAATCGTCACCAGAACAGGCCCCACATCCAACGGAGCCTGCACCATCCCTTCCCCCAGTGCCAGCCCCTTTCTACCATACCAAGCCATTCTCTTCTCACCTACCCCTTCACACAGATAAGGAAAATGAAACCCCATCATCACTGAGGTATGACACTCCGTCAACGGGTGAGCCATCAGGGGCAATCCAGCGGCTGCTGACTGGGGCGCTAAGCCGCACACATAACAATCAGTCCTATTAGCATTCTTCGCCACCGCCCTTGCCAATTTAATAAACAAATTCCTGTGAGGCTCCGGCAATGCCCGCTTGTACACATCTATATTTATCAGTTCGGGTGTCTGGTCCCAAAAATACAGAACAACCCCTGCCGAACATAACATGAACGTCGTTACCAGAGCGCACGTCACTAAAGCGCACTCCGCACGTCTAGACAAACCAGAACACATCCTCGGACCGGCCTGCCCTCCTCTGCGCTATCACTGCCTTCCTCCTTCAGCCGCGCGTTTCCTATCACGTCCTGTAATCCCCACAAATAACAAACATCAACACGCCTCTCAATAACACGACCACCCATAAACAACAAACAACAACGCCCCATCCCATCCATACCTATACCTCCAACATCACATCAGAGGAAAGTGGAAGAGAGGGGGTGAGAGTGTGTTGCCGGGCCGGGAAAGGGCAACGCAAGGAGCGCCAGTGAGGGAAGGAGCAACTGGGAGGAACCAGGGAAAGAGGGAACAACTATGAACATCATAGTCACCAAGAGGAGCTAGGAAAGAAGCTACGGGCGCAGGACGGGAAGGGAGGAAATGAACCCCTACACTGACTAGGGGGGGGGGGGGGCAACTTAAACCAAAACAATACCATGCACACCACAACAATATCCCATGTACAGAGAGAGGTAGACGTCTCCAATCAGCCTTATGACTTAGTTGGAGGCCCCCACCCATCTCTTTCATGGTTATTCACCACGGTTTCAAAAATGGCTTCCGCCTCCTTCTGGCTCAAGGCTACCCAATAGCCTCCCCCATCCCTCTCCTGATGCGACTCCGCCCTTTCACAAGGCTTGCGGCAAACTGTCTAATGACGGCCTCCATTGTATAGGCACTAGACCAACCACTCGGTGTCAACAACTCCATGCATACGACCCCACCCTCACTCACATAGCCATTCTCCAACTGCGGGGCGAGTACGCGTATGAAAGGTGGAGAAAATGGGAAATTATCAGGGAAAGAGACACTCAGCAATATGCATACCGTGTCCGTTTCCTTCATGTCCTGCCATAACGGAGAATCCACGTCTACCTGAAAAACCTGAACCCTCCAGTCGAAAAGGTTGTCCTCGACCAGCTCCACCGTGATGAAACTGTCACCTAGCCGTCGGATCGCCTGCAGCTCCCTCATAAGCCTCTTTGTCCGGACCTGAGCACCACGCGGTGCCAGTGGCGGTCCAGAAGATAATTACAACGGTTATATAACGCCCCCAAAAGGAAGAGAGCGCGAGAGAGAGCGGGCACTTGGCAGAGAGAAAGAAAGGGAACCTTCTTAAGGAAGTATTGGGGGCCTATGGAACAAAAAAACCAAGGAGATACGAGCGAGACTAACTCACGGGGCGTGGGGGCAAACACCATCACAGTCTAGTGCATCAAGGAAGGCACATTGGGGAGGGGGGGCACAAAACACTATTACATCGAGGAGGGGGATAAACAACACCATCAACCCCACCCTATAGCAGGAAAGAGAGGGGAAGAGGGAAAGAGTGTAGGGACAGGATGTACGTTGGGAGTGGGAATAAAGGGGTGTGGGGGGGAGTGGGAAGAACGAAGGAGAGAAGAGGGAGGGAGGGATGGAAGGAATTGGGAGAGGGGTGTGGGGGAAGGGAGGGAGGAAGGAGAGGGAAGGAGTGGGAGTGGGAGGGAGGGATGGAAGGAGAGGGGTGTGGAGGGGAGAGGGAAGGAAGGAAGGAGAGGAGGGAATTGGGAAGGAGAGGAGAGGGAGGGAGGGATGGAAGGAGAGAGGGAGGGAGGGATGGAGGGGTGTGGGGGGGGAGAGGGAAGGAGGGAGCGGGAGAGGGAGGGAGGGATGGAAGGAGAGGGGTGTGAAGGGGGAAGGAAGGGGAGGAGGGAATTGGGAAGGAGAGGAGAGGGAGGGAGGGATGGAAGGAGAGGGGTGTGGAGGGGAGAGGGAAGGATGGAAGGAGAGGAGGGAATTGGGAAGGAAAGGAGAGGGAGGGAGGGATGGAAGGGGAGGGGGAGGGAGGGGGAGGGAGGGGGGTATTGAAAACTAGAAAGATTGTGACTCAGAAGATTTTAGGGCAATTAGGCAATACCGCCCTTTGCTGTATTGTCCTAACATCACACCCACCATGCTACCATACCCCTCGCGTCCCATAGGAGGTGTCCTCCTCATATCACAACAAGTGCGTCATCACGCCGCCAGCCCTTACGCAACGTCAACCCTACGTGTCCCTGTGAGGTCCCGCAGCCAGCCACTCACAAGCAGCACCACGCGAGACCCCACCCCAGGAGTTTGCGCCATGCTTACACACATGACGGTCTCGTCGCCTATCACCAACTATACCACCATAAATTGTTACCACTGCTTATTAATCTAACCACCCACGTAACAAAGCTAATGTAACATAAGAGATAAGACCTCTTGAAAAAATGACACAACAGGTGAAGAACCACATCTAAACTGGAACGGGAGCCTAAGCCACAGCTCTACTGCCCCCTAGTGCACTTTTAACCAAATACCATCCACACTGATCACGGCCTCCACACACCACACATTTTTCACTCACAACTCAGTACTCATGCGCGGGTCTTCTGTACGGTCTATCTAATTGCCTTAACCATAACAGCATTGAAAGTACACAATCACATTGCAATATACATGACGCATTAATACCATTGATGCACCAGTCACACAACAACATTACTCATTCACAACAACAGCATCAAAATAGTCCCAGCCGCAGGCAGCATCGCTCGGTAGCCTTTAGCCACCGGTAGCCAAGCTATAGCGTCCGTCACCTTAATAACAGTAGTCGCGGTAGCCCATAGTAGCTCCCAGCACCGCTCGTTAGCTTACAGCATAGCTTAGCATTGTAGCCAGCCTAGTCTAACATCAGCCACGAGCGCAAACGGTAGTTTATTTCCAGCGGACCGCGACGGCAGCGTTATAATGACGTCACCCATTAACTGGACTGTAATCCAACATAAGCGCCATTTTACAGATTTAAAATATAAAAACTTCTAACACGCGAACAGCTTCCCGGCCAACTTCTTGTTGACACCAGATAAGTGATTGCTAGTTTGAACCCCAAACCTGACCAGTCGTTTAGCATCCGCCATTTTTCTAGCCTCTGCTTAGAACGACTTCCGGTTCAAAGTCTTTGTTGTCTTCCGTTTTCAAAAGACTAGTTTGACCCCTAGGTAGCCGATAGCTCCAGCGTTATCCTAGCCTTAGCTTTAGCATTTTGCCACACATTGTTACTTTTTTCAATAGTTTCCCCGCACACATTTTTACCGCACTAAGAGCGTCCGCATTAGAATACACGCAATGAACACTTACATTGTAAACAGTATAATGAAACGATTTGTTGCTAAGAGCTTATTGTAATTGTTGTCGCGGGCCGAAACAGTGAAAATAGACGCCCAGGCGAGCACGCCCTTGTGGGATATGTGTCGAACATTGCCTCGTTGTAACTAACTTTCTCACGGTTAGCAGGCAACCCGATCCCCCTTAATCAAGCTCTAAACGGCCAGATTACGGCAGGATAGCTGCTACGTCCAGAGAAATTCCCCATCCGTAGAACACCGGCATTCGGCTAGCCTGGACGAACCTCTAAGCTTGTACATGCTGATTGATTGATTGATTGAAAAGTTTATTAACAGATTGCAGAATGGGTACAGTACAGTACAGCTCAATACATACAATTGCTAAGGGGATGCAGACCAGAGAAAGACTTTCGTCTTGTTTACATCAGGGTCCCCCATTTTCAATTCATCATAACATATATGACATACATGACATACAGATAGACAGTACTGCTACATCTATACATTTATGACATATCAGATTTGCAAATACAGTACTGTTTGTGATACAAAAGTGTCCAGAAAAGGAGTGTATATACATTTGGCGTAGAAACTGTACATTGGAGGAGGTTGGATGGGTGGGGTGGGGTTGGGTGGGTTGGGTGAGGGCTGTACATTGGAGGTGGGGGGGGGGGGGGGGGGTTGGCTAGGGGACACACACACATTTTACACTGTACATTGGAATACTGACAAAGCCTTACTTGGTAATTTACTGTACAACTAGGTTAGGACATTTGTAGGGGCCAGTTTCGAATTGCAGTCTCACGTAGGTGTTTTTTGAGAGTGTTTTTGAAAGTGGGTAGTGATTCACATTCCTTTACAGCTTTAGGTAGGGCGTTCCACATTGATGTGGCATAATTGCGAAACGTGTTTAGTCCCTTGTTTGAGCCGAATCTGGGTTTTACATGATTTGTGGAGCTCCCTCTGGTGTTGTGATCGTGGTATTCACTGACCTTTGGGAAGTATTTTGACATGTACATGGGTACCTTGGTCGCGTAGTGTATCTTGTAGACCAGGCCCATTGCAAGTTGCTGTACTCTGTCGTCTACTCTAAGCCATCCTAGGTTGTCAAAGTGGGCAGGGGTGAGGTGGGTTCTAGGAGTCAGGTCAAGTAGTAGTCTGACTAGCTTGTTTTGAGATGTTTGTAATTTGTTTTTTAGTGCCTTTGAGGTGCTTTGGTACCATGAGGTGCAAGCATAGTCGTAGTACCCTTGAATGAGTGCTCCTGCTAGAGTCTTCAGGGTATTCTTGTTTACCAGAGAGGAGATCCGGTACAAGAATCGCGTTCGTTGGTTGACTTTTTTTATTACATTGGATGCCATTTTGTCACAGGAAAGATTAGCCTCTAGGATGGAACCCAGGTAGGTAATTTCATCTTTCCTTGTGATAATATTGTCATCCACTGTAACCGAGAAGCCGTCGGTCTTGCTGAGTTTGTTATTTGAACCGAAGAGAATGGACTCTGTTTTGCCCATGTGTAATGATGGTTTGTTGTCGGCGAGCCATATGCAGATTTTGCCTAGTTCCGAGCTGAGGGCTTTTTCAACCTGTAACTTGTTCTTGTCAGAGACCAGCAGGGCTGAGTCGTCCGCAAACAGGAACAAGTTGCAGTCACAAGCTGACGACATGTCATTTGCATAAATTAGGAATAGTAGCGGTCCTAGTATGCTTCCTTGTGGAACACCACAGCTCACTGTGAGGGGGGGGGATAGGGTACCGTTTACTTCCACCATCTGTTCCCTCCCCTCCAGGTAGGATTGTATCCAGCTCACTGATAAACTATCAAAACCAATTGCTTTTAGCTTGTCAATCAGAATGGTGTGATTGACAGTGTCGAAGGCCTTTTGTAGGTCCAGCATGACCATGCCGCAGTATTTGCCCGCGTCCACCTCTTGTTTGACCCAAAGCTGGCCTCCGTTCTCCTATTTCCACCATTTGGGACCTCCACGACTCGTAACGAACTATATCATATTGTCACCCCTCCTACATAACCACCCGATCCCGCGACCTGTAACGGTGTTGGACTGAAGTCTGGAAATCCCATCCGCGTCCTTGCCGACGTCCTTATGCCACTGCTTTCTGCCGCTTGAGATGCGCCAGCAAACAAAGGCACTGCGTTATCCCAGCAATCGCACACTTCATACCCCACTCACTGTATACAATACGCGAAAAACTCATCATATCTATACACCCCTGAAAGACGACCAGTGGCTCCTACAGCCCTATCCCGGCCAGTCCTATTCAGACTGTACTCTAACGTACTTTTCAAACACATAGATAATTTGCCAGCGATCAAACGCCATTTACCCAGCGCAGCACGTTTCCCTCTATTAAAGAGGGATATTTTGAACATCCCGCTTCAAATCGATGCTATTCAATATGATATCGAACGTCACTCAGCCCTGTCACCATCAATAACTACTCCACCTCAGACGGATCCCTCCGCCCTCAGCGAGTAGCTACGAGGTCATTGCGGGGCTTCCCACAACCCCAGTCTAAACTGAACGCTTTGTATTTCCCCATTCATCACAGACTCGGTATCCCACTTACCTAGTTTCCGTAGATCTGCAGGACGCTGTTGTGACGATCTCGGGTGCCGATCCTCAACGAGCCGAGTGCCCGTCTCGTCGAAAAAAAATCAAGCGTTATCAGAAAAAGGGCCACGACACCATTTATCGTATTTAGGGAATAAGGATCTGTTCTTAAAATCCTCTATCTCTTCTACTCTGCGTTGTGTTCTAAATTACACCTTACCCCCTATTTACTGATAATAAGACCAACACGGTCTTATAGGACGGCAGTGGAGAAAGCATCAATGAGGAGGAGGGAGAGTTGTTTACTGTTCGGATCCAGTTTTATTTCAGTCAAAAAGTGAAATAACAAGGATCTGGTTCAATGGAAAATGAATTGTGCAATGATATTTAATGGAAGCAAACTCTATGCCGTTTGTCATTAAATACCAGTATAATCAGATACAATAAAAAGAATGATCTTCAATGGCTGATGAGCTGATGGCGGCGTCTCCTAGAAAACAAAGAGATTCTTTTCTCGTTCTCAGCAGTTACTCTCCGATTCTCGTTCGTCGTCCTCTCCCGGTGCCTCGGTGGTGTTCGAAAAGCGTGTGTGTTCCTTCTGTCGTGCAAGCTATTTTAAAGTCTTGACTCCTCCTCCTGGGGGACGCTAGAGTCTTACGTCAGAGGGAAATATTTCTACCTCCTGATTGGGGGAATCTATCGCGGCCATTTTGATTACTTTTAAGAGGCCGTCCTTAAAATATTTCTAACAAGAATATTGTTCTGGAGTTTTAGCTTTTTAAAGGTATATGGGTTAATTTTACTATCTTAAAATCCCAGGATTATTTCTTAACTTTAATAAACTAATAGGTTAATGCTTTTGCCGAATTTCCTAGTTACTTAAATACCTAAGTTAACCTATTTTTGATTAAAATGCAAAAGTGAAGTAAGAGTCTACTTTATAACTGATTTTACTGACTGCTTTAGACTTAACAACAGTAGAGTTTCCCTACTATTGTCTACTTTGATTTAGGTTAGGTTTGTTTAACAAGTACATTATCCTTAAATCAACGTATTTACTCTCCAAATATCTAAATTCACTGGTATGTTTTCTTTAATCCAAGCTAGTTTTTCTAATGTCATTACACATTAACTATATTTCCTTTAATAAGTCCAAACACGTCCTACATAGGGTTTTTAAGCTAACCAACTTTACTTTTATGGCTATTTCCTGTATGGTTATTGATATTCAATTATATTAAATCAATGTTTCAATTTGAACGCTGTTCCTGTGTCCTGGCAAACCAAAAGGGTTTCCTGCCTGCCCTTTGGCCTTCCTTTGAAGCGGTCCTATTTCACAACCCCCCAAATGGCTTTTTATCTTTTACAGCCGGTATCGGGGAGGTCTGGCTTGGGTAAACAAGCCTGTCTATTCAGATGCTATTTCTAGCTTCTAGTAGGAGCCTGAGAACTTATTCAAATGCTAAATTTAGTCACCTCGAAACCCAGTTCCCATTGTTTCACTAAGTTCCAGCGTGGAGGAGAGGAGAAGACTGTGTTTACTGTTACGCCTGTATGCTAAACGCTTTGTCTCAAGACTTAAACTATGTTTTACTGTGGCAGAGGGCACAGGACGTGACCGCCACCCTCAAGGAGGTGTCTATAAGACATGTGTCTAGAGTAGTGATATCTATATAATAAAAATGGATCTATTCTAAGGTGTTTGCACTGCATCTTACAGTTATCAGACTCGTCCAGTAGAGGCCGACCTTGGGGGAAATCAGACTCATACAACAGTTTGACCCTGAAATGATACTACATATGTAAAAGACATGTGAATCAAATGGTGTCAACTAAGTTTCCACAGCCTGAAACGGAAGAGCGAGAAATACTAGGGCCTGTTGGTCCTCAGGTCATGGGAAGTAGTAGACCAAAACGAAATGCAAAACCCCCAGACAGATTAGATCTGTAATCTCAGGAATCAGGGTAGGGGAGGAGTGTAGTGTAGTGTAGGACTACAACTCCCAATGTTATTGTGTCACATGTCTTGCGTATGATTGGTTACTGTTACGTTAACCAGAGGCGCCTCGGAGCGCTCTGGGTCAGTGTGAGGCAGCCGCCAGAGGGACTCCCTGCGGTTCTACTGTTTACCTGTATTAATACAAACTGTGAATAAAGCACAACTGAGCACTACCACGGTCTCTTCTATTAAGATACAACACAGACAAAGATTAAGTTGAACATCAACAAACATGTACAGTATAGTACAAACAACATCTAAATATCAGAGTTCAAAATGTAAACATCTTCTAACAGAATGAAATGTTCTAGCTTTAAGGTTTTCAGTAGTTCCTTCCATTTGTACAGGGCACAATATCTTAACCCTTTCACTACCACACTACAGAAGGTTAACCCTTTCACTACCACACTACAGACGGAAAATATGTTTTCAAGGAGGCCTGTGAAGTTATATTTCGTATGGCTATCGCGTCCCGCTCAAGCCTATTGAGATACCCCTTATCTCCTTGTACCTAGTGTACACCACCACGAACAATTTATGCACCCACACCTGACCGGGTCCCGCCTCTATGGAGGCATAGCCTATAAGACCATGGTACTGGTCACCAAACACCCTTCCTCTATTTTCGTTCCATCATACTGGATGCAATGCACCTTATGTAACTAGTAGTATGAAAAAGATTGGAGGAATTGCGTAATGTTGAAAGCTTACCGGAGGTTTGCGTGCCCCTGGCATCTTCGAGGCATGTTTCAGCGACACGACGGGCCTATGTTGATGTTCCTCATCTGTCGGCAGCCAGATCAAGGTGCAGCGTACAACGTTGGCTATCGAGCCGGATTGTACAACGGTGAGCCCTGTGTCATTAGGCACGGGTATTAGTGTTAGTAATGCTGGGTTGTTGTTACACAACCATGTTGTGTGTTGGCGCCAGGGGGGGATGGTTTGGTGAACGTTCACTGTGGTGAACGGGTTCCAAATGGTCCTGCAAGCGTGCTGTTAAACAACTAATGCTAGCTACATGCTAATACTAATGCTACATGCTGAACTCTACTGCTACGCTGTTCTAATGTCTCCGCCGTGAGATGTTGTCACTTCTCCCTCCTCTTGCCCGGTTCATCAATGAAGGTCAGTCGGTAGCTGATGTGGGGGTTTTGCTGAGTCCTATTTACCTTTTTACGGGTAAATGGGTTGACAACGGGGTAGGCCGTGGCTAGGTAGCCTAGCCAGGTACGTTACCTTTGTGTTCCGGCGGGGTCTGTTGAACGGTGTCCCTATCTGGGAGCCGATGCGTGAGCTCGGCGGTGTAGCAGTAGAGCTATACTACTGCAGGATGGGACTTAACGGCGGGTTAGGGCTCAGCTGGTTAGTTCCTATCCACATTGGCGTCGGGTAGTGGGGCTATGGGTCCAGCCGACATTGTAAACATGTTGCGTGTTGTGCGCAGGCGGTTGTTGATCTGGGTTCCACATCGCCTCACGCTAGGCTGTAGTAGTGTAGTGGGACTGTTTTGTTCTGTCACTCTGCTATGAGAAGGTCTGTCTATGCTACAGCTTTCTCTCCTTTCAACCATTCATGCTGAAGGTCAATCGGTGTCTATTGGGGGAGTATGCGGGGGGGGCTTTGTTTACCTTTTTTGGTAAATGGGCTAAGCTAGGGCTGGTGTGCTGTTGTGAATATTTTGAATGAAGGCGGGACTAGTTCGTTCTGGTCCGCCTCCCCTTAACGTTGTGTATATGGGTTTGCTCATTCTACAGTTTTGTGGTTTAGTTCTTTTATTCATTTAACCCTTTCATGGTGCACACCACAGTGGAGGTTGCTGTTTGCAACCACCAATGGTGCTCCGTGTTAACATCAGTCCTTTGCTTTTGACATATTGAAACAGTGCCCCGCCCGGCCAACGCCATGGGTGGGTCGGCCTGGCGAGTGGCTGGTGGGCTGCTAAAGCCTGTACCGCCACGGTATGGAATTGGCAGCGATTAGAACTGGGTTCGAATTGCTGTTTTTTCTATTAAAAAAAATTGTGTCTGGTGGTGGGGCCTTGAGGGCCAGCCGACGTCGACACATCGCACAAGGTTGTTGACGTTATTAGCTTTGACCCAGCCGCAAGCTATAACCGCTCAGGGTTCCCCTCTCCGCAGGGGATTTTGGTCTTCTGCTGGAGTGCGGGCGGTATTGTCCTAGGCCCCACACCGCCTCACACCGCGCATCCAGAAGAAGAGAGAGCACGGCCTCGTCAGCGGCGATGACGAGACCCTCGACAGGCGGCCATGTATCCTGGGCCATGAATCGACAGGTGTCCACAAGGCCGACAGCCTTGGCGGCCGAGGGATCGGCCATGTTGGATGGGTTCGGCTTGAACAACAAGCCATCACCGTCCTGCCGCGAGCAGCCCGCTCTCCGATCACTCCCTCCCCCAACACCAGCGGAAAAAGTGGGCTCTGATTGTTTCCTTTGGCTGCGGGCCGCGTGCCTTCGTTGAAGCGTGGGCGGCCCCACTTTTCGCTTCTCATGGGGACAGGGGCTGACACCCAGTTGATGGCTGAGCCTGGGTCTGTCCGTGAGAATGTTGTGCTGTCAAGCGGCTCCCACACCATAAGCTGTGTTGGTTGAGCCTGGTGTTACGTCTGTCAACTATAAGTGTTGTCAGCAGGGGGGCTCAAAACCTTTTGAGGCACACAGTGCGGGCTTCCCCGGCCTCGCCTTCGCCAGGCCAGGTATCATGTTGGTGCCTCCCACTCCTGAAAGATTGGCAGTGGTCTCGCAGGCACGCGTGATTTGGGTGGTAGTAATATCACTGCAGGGCTACGGTGTGTAGGAACCCATGGGGTCCTTACACCTTGCATGTCCGGCAACAACTCCTCAGCATGTTCTGGAGGGGTGTTCAGTGGGGGGGCTTTTTTCACCTAGAAAGCCCCCCGTATCAAACCGGCCCTTTCTGTCGGGGTCCCCCCTTGGGTGCGATTGCCTCATGGGTGGTGTCAGGGCATAGCTGTCAACATTACGATTTGCTAAAACGTGCACGTCTTAGCCCCGCCCCTTCTCCTGGCCCCGCCCCCTCAGCCCGCCCCCTCCCAATGGAGCTGCCTCGTTGCTGCCATCTGCTGGTCAAAACCTGTATTATTTTGTTTTCCTACTTTAAGTAAGTAAGTAAGTAAGTAAGTATTTATAAAGCACCTTTCATACATGTCATGTAGCTCAAAGTGCTGTACACAAACATAGGCATATATAACGATAAAAGCAATAAAGTCAGTGCTCGCCTTAAGATCAATGTTTAAAGTATAAAGTGTAAATGCTATAAAAATACAGTAAATTACCTTTTATCAAAATATTAACCATTAAATAAAGGTTGTAATCTGTAAATGCATTTGATTTTACTGTAATTTGACAGTATTTGGAAACCATAGATGCCAGACATTTAGTTTTTTTGCAGCTTTTTTTCTTACAGTCTACAGTCAGTGAATCCTAAATCTCCACTAGGCAACCACTCATCAGTACAAGGACTGGGTGAACTAGTTGCTACATTAAATTAATCAGATACCTGGTTGAAAGTGAAATGCTGTGAACATCCCTGCATTAAGTGTAAGACAAATTCAGTATAAATTCAGTTTATGTAGTAGTAGCATTAACATGTTCATATTTATTGAAATCTTACAATTCATACATAAATGTTATGATGAATTGAAAATGGGGGAAGAAGTCCTTCTCTGGTCTGCATCCCCTTAACAATTGTGTATTGCACAATACTGTATTGTACCCATCTGTTAAATTTAGCAATCAATCAATGTATTACCAGTGTCTTTATACCTTCATCACTGTAGGCTACATATTAATACGACAACTCAAGAAGAATCAAGAGGTTTATTTGTCACATACAGTGAAATGCAGGTGGTCACGCCCGCATTGATTGTGCAAAATGCAAAACATATAGGTAACAGGATATGCATGATAAAAAAGACATGCCCTGTTCCTGAAAAAGCTATAAAAAATACCTATGGTCATTAATTTAGCAGTGGGAATATCATTGGAACAGTGTGTGTCTATTATGTCTGTGTTGTATGTCTGTATGTCTGTATTGAGCCGTACTGTATTGTACCCATTCTGCAATCTGTTAAATAGAGTTTTCATTCATTCATTCTACAGAGAAAAATGAGATAGAAAAAAAGCCAATGCGATTTTGTGTTTTTCCTCAATATCTCTGCAATGCCTGCGAGTTACCAGTAACTGTATTTGTCATACCATGACAATTCATGACAACTTTTAAAACTGATCAATTTATATGTAGCCTATAAATCGCATTCAGGAAATTGGGCGTCAGTGAAGGCATGCTCTCCGTGGAGGAATGGCAGGAGGGGACAGTGGAGGCGCAGAGCAAATTGCTGTTCACCAACCACATTTACACATTCCTGCATCACATACAGTAACATTGTATTGTTTTATCCACAGAGGATTTGCAAACCTTTTGTTCCAGAGACAAAAGCCACAGAGTGGGCAATCAAGAGACACTGGCTAAGTTGATTTGACACCCTCGGTCCGCCTCGGTGCATCAGTCTACTCTCTCCCCTGAGCTCTGAGCTTTATCCGGTCGCGTCTCTGTTATTCTTCTTCGGGGTCGCAACGGTCTGACTTCCTGTGATAACGGTCTAATCTACACTGCTGCCACCTGTCATCACGGAGGAGATTGCAGCCATTTTGTAAAAAATAATAAGTACAAAATACGTACCAATCCGTGAGCCGTGAACAGGCCGTGCAGAGGGTAAAAAAAACAGGAGAATACCGGAAAAACCGGTAGGGTTGACAGCTATGTGTCAGGGTCAGATGTCCCGACACGGAACGCTCTGCTCGCACGGTTCCAGGGTTGGCTACGTACAGCGGGGGGACCGGGCCAACTATCTACAGTTCCTGGCAGACCTGCGCCACATGGCGGCGGGTGCGTTGGGAGTGTCATCACATATGACTACGGCAGTATCATATGTCGAGGTGGATGGAGAGAACGCTGAGGCGGGGACTTGTGTTTACACAACCCCACCCGTTTTCGGGTTTGGTACAGACCCTATTGTCAGGGTCTCCAGCAGTGACAGCTCTGGTCAACGAGATCCAATCTCTGTGGACGAAGCAAGCCATCGTCGTGGCGTTCTCCTCCCGGTGTTCTCTGGTGCCTGAGAAATCGGGAGGGGGGGGTGTCAGACCCAGGCTGGACCTGTCCCATGGGAAGGTTCAGCATTTTTTGGATCGTCTCCTACCTGTTGAACACTGTCAGGTGGGGGTCTGGTTCTCCTCCATAGACCTGTAGGATGCGTATGCGCATCTCCGATCTTCCATCCTAGGGCTTACCTACGCTTCCTTTGCAGGGTTAGCGTATGAGTACCAGAGGCTGCTGTTCGGTTTTCTATGGCTCCCCGCATCTTCACCAAGTGCGTGGAGGCCGCACTGGGGCCTCTGCGTCGTCAGGGGTTACGGAGTGTATTCTGCCCTGACGACGTTCTGGTCCTTCGCGGTCAAGGTGGATCGTCAGGTCTTGTACCAGGCAGGTCCCTACCAGCCTGGGGTTGCTGTAGACTGGAAGTAGAGTACTCCTCTTCCCAGTCAACGGTTGGAGGGCTATGGGCATCCCTCTCAGAGCGTGTTGTCAACTCGCTCGGGAGGTTCCGTCCTAGGACGGTTACGGCGCTGTCTCACGTCACGTTTTTCACCGACGCCTCCATCGCTGGTGACGCGTCGGGCCAACGCAGTAGGGGGCAGCTGGCAAACCATGCTGCCCGGTCTGCGCTACGTTCAATGTGTTGGTGTTGAAAGCGGTCCTTCTGATCCTCAAACGGTGTTGATCAGGACGGACGATACGACGTCAGTGTCGTGTATCGACAGACAGGGGGGAGTACGCTCCCCCCGTCTGCACCAGGCGGCGGGCGGCTGGCTATGGGCGTCCTCCATCTGCGCGGCCTGAGGGCTCCCCACATCCCCGGCAGGGAGAATGTGGGTACAGGTGTACTGTCGTGGGGCGGTCCTCATCCTGACGGGTGGGGATTACGTCCGGACATAGCCAGGCAGGTCTGGGACCGATGCCGTGCCGCCTGGGATTCTTCCCCATACATCTGTTAGGTCAGTTGTTGGGACGGGTACGTTGAGGGGCGCAGGTTCTTGATCCTGATGGTGTTTTCCCATCCGGAATGCGCATGCTCCCTCCACTGTCGCGCTTACGCGGGCAGATGATGTATGTTCCAAGTGTGGTGTAAGGCGGGGGGCCGGGACCCAGTCTCCTGCCCCCTGGATGCTGTCCTTAGTTACCTCCAGTCTCTCCTTGATAGACTGTCGGCTTCGACGGTGAGGGTATATGCAGCAGCTATATCCTCCTATCATGAGGGATTTGAGGGGATGTCTTGTTCAGCCACCCTCTTGTGAAGCGTTTCCTGCTTGGTGCTTGACGCGTTAAGCCGGTGCAACGCTCCTTGGCTCCGACTTGGGATCTTCAATTGGTCCTCGGTCGGTTGTCCTTGGCCCCGTTTGAGCCGCACGAGCAGGCGCCGTTGGAACAGCTGTCGTTCAAGACCGCGTTCTTGAAGGCCGTCACCTCCGCTGATGCGTGGGTGTGCTTTGTGCTCTCTTGGTACGTCCAGAGTGCCTGTCTTTCGTCCGATTGCGGTGCCACTCTGCGGCCTAAACCTGCCTTCGTGCCTGTAAATATCTGGAGTTCTTCCGCTCCAGGGATATTGTGGTTCAGGTGTTTCATCCGCCTCCTCACGGTAGTGAGTTAGATGCAGGCCTTCACCTGTCATGTCCGGTCCGTGCTTTGGGAATGCCCTCAGCCGTACTCAGGACCTCGGGGTCACCGTTCAGCTTGTTGTCTGTCACGGTGGTTCTCATGCCGGTGAGGCACTATCGAACAACGCCTGTCCCATTGGTTGTGCGAGGGCATTGCCCTCTGCTACACGTTGGCTGGGCAGGATCCCCCTGGGGGCGTCAGGGCACACTCCACTCGTGGGGTGGCTGCCTCTGTCGCTCTCCTGGGTGGGGCTTCGGTGGAGGATCATGGTCCTCCCCGGGCCCCTTTGCAAGGTTTTACCTCATGGACATGACCGGGGGTTCTGTCTCCCAGGCGGTTCTGGGGTCTGTGGCCTTTCCTGCTTCCCGTCCGTTGGTAGGGTAGCAGGAGTGTGTGGGTATGGGCCACAGTGTGTTAGGTCACACGTGGTTCCGCCTGTGCTGTGTGTTCAAGGGGTTCTAGTTCCCCCTTCGTTAGGAAGGATGGGGTGACAGGGCTCCCCGCACCCCTTGATGTGGGCTTACGGGTCCTCAGGGGGTACATCTGTCGGGTCTCGCGTCCGCTCTAACACATATCTCAATAGGCTTGAGCGGGACGCGATAGCCATACGAAATATAACGATAGGTTATGTAGAAAACCTAGTTATATGAGTATTGGCTGAGCGTCCCGCTCTAAGCGGCCCTGAGTTCCCTTTTTGAGGGATCTTTTACTGGAACGGGATTTTGGCGAGGAAGGGTGTTTGGTGACCAGTACCATGGTCTTATAGGCTACGCCTCCATAGAGGCGGGACCCGGTCAGGTGTGGGTGCATAAATTGTTCGTGGTGGTGTACACTAGGTACAAGGAGATAAGGGGTATCTCAATAGGCTTGAGCGGGACGCTCTAAATAACCTATCGTTCTGAGTCATGCTGCCTCGTTAAAACTAAAAACATAAACTACTATTCGATGGCTCGGATTAGGGGCGTGGGGGGGGTCGGCCACTGGCAGGAAATGTATAATTTTTCTTCCTTTCAGACTGAAGTAAAGGGCCAAGCCAGGGCAGTAAACACAAGATTGTCCAGTGAGAGAAGGAGCGCTGCATGGTGAATCATTAACCCTGGCTGGTGCTGGTCATCACAGTATGAAGCCACCTGGCAGGTTGTCATGTTACCAGGACTAACTTGGATGAAATGTGTGCTTGCTATAGGGATGAACCATTTTCAAACGGAATATCTATTTGTGATTATTTTGACTGACATTACAATTGATATTAGAGTGTAGGGTTTGGCAATTAATCAAGTTTAAAATGTTCCTTTCTGTGTCGAGTTTATATGTTCCCCCCGTGTTTGCGTGGGTTCCCTCTGGGTACTCTGGGTTTTCTGGTTTCCTCTGGGTTCCTCTGGTTCCTCTTGTTTCCTCTGGGTTCCTCTGGTTCCTCTTGTTTCCTCTGGTACTCTCGGTTCCTCTGGTTTCCTCTGGTTCCTCTGGGTTCCCTGGGTACTCTTGTTTCCTCTGGGTTCCTCCCACACCATAAAGACACGCCTGTTAGTCAGGAACTACAGATGAAATGACTCTGGCACATTGATGTGGAAACTGAAAAATGTTGATTAATGTGCACTGTGTCACTGGGTAAACGACTTCTTCCTGTTCCTCTATCTTCTGTCTTGTACCCTACCAGGAGACGGTCAGTCTGGAGTTCTTCCCTTGTCCAGCCTGGAGCTTCTGAACTACGACACGGTGGTGTCGGAGGAGGCGCTGGGCAGCCTGTCCGGCCTGCGCAGTCTGTCCGTCTACCATCTCTACTCAGTGCCTGGACCGCGGTGCCACCTGAAGACGTGGCTGACCACGCTCACCGTCCACGGTCAGTCGCTTCTGGAGAACATTTATTCTGAGTCTGCGCATTATGAGCAAATAGGCAGTGTAAATAAATCAAGGTGCAGATGAGGGTATGTATGCTCTATTAGTTCCAAGTTTCCAAGTTTGTTTATTATTTCTCACAAATAAAATACACATACTTTACAGTGCCTTGTTCTGTATGAGTCCCTGAGGATGTGCTTCATACAGTAAAAAAAATGTAAGTAAAAGAGGAATACACTTGACCATACAATATACAATGCAATATACAATCTACAATATACAATCTAAGTACAATGATGAGTAATAATGAGTAAAAAAAAACAGACAATGAGGTACAAATGCAGACAATGATTGAATGACAATTTAAGGTAAGGTGTGTGGTGGAATTCTCTGTTCAAAACTGTCCAATTATTATGGAAATCTGCTATGTTAAAGTGTTGGGCAGATTCACCATTAGGATAATCTCTGGTCAGGGGGGTCTGTCTCTCTGGGGAACCACAGGTGGGCAAACAGGAAACCTTTTAGATTTAAATACAGGCTTAAAATGACCAAACTTCCCCCTTGCCGGTAAACATTCGAACAAAAGGCTTTTTGGAGCCCCCAGCCAAATGGTTGGAAGTAGCTGGGGGAGGATGAGGCAAGCGTCCGAGATTCTATTTCAACCATTGATAAAATCTTCCTTGAATAGATTTACATACAGTTGTCACAATACAGTGGGGGCAATAGGCCGTTTGGTCATTTAGGACATCTAGCAAAAGCTCATTCTCTAAACAGACTCCCCGGCCTGGTGCCAACACCCAGCTTTTGTCTATATTTAAAAACCGGTTTTCCCAACATTGAGGTGACTAGCCGGCCCTATAATGGGGGGGAAAACTCCTCTGGTTCACAAAGAACATGGAGGAAAATACATTTGGACAAAAACAGAGTTAAAGTAATATTAGACATTTATACTGTACCAGACAATATGGTGTCAAACCATAACACAATAACAGAATAATATAGATCGGTTTAAACCTGTCAGTTTAAGATTAAGTAGAAAGTTCATGGCCAGTTGGACACTGAATTAGATAACAAGGTGGGTTAGAATAAGGGCAAACTAACTTCAAAAATATGCAGTAACTAACTATAGGATCAGTAATAACTGTAAAATCATAACATAGAATATAGATTCTCTTGTATCTGGTTAAAGAGGAAATATGTTTGTGTTTCAGAATGAGATGAAACAATGTGGTCTCTAGGTTCAAGGGTCTTGGTAAATCATGGGGGAACATATTATTAATGAAAGCTAAATATAAACTGTTTGTAGCTATTTAATTTAAGCCAGAAAGACTGTTTTGAAGACTTAAATCCCCAGTATATTAAGACTATTTTTACCTAGTTTTAAAACATTCAAACGAGAACTGTTGGGCTTAAGGGCCACCTCCTTTTCAAATACTCTGTGAATGCTCGCGATTGGGTGGAAATCCTATGCGTGAGGTCACTTGGTGACGTCACGCCCAGGGTTTCTCGCTCATGGATAAAATGGGGAGGTAGAAGGACACACAAAAACGGAACGGACACAGGAACACCCCACCTTCACACAGAGGAGCGGCAGCAGGAACAAAGGAAAACACGGAGAAGAAGCTTTTGGAACGAGAACACGGTCTTTGTTATCAACAGAGAACAAAGACAACTCAACAACTACCATTCTTTAATCTACTTTCTTAGTCTAATATTGAGGGCAAGCGGCATAGTGCTTCCGGTACCTTAATATTATAGCACATCTCAGTTGATTGAAACAGATCATTTTTGTATAACTTTGTGGATTTTAATAAAACCACTACTTTTGAAATAACTACATTCTCCTCTTTCATTCTCCTGCATAGCTGCCGTCGAACAAGGCCAGATTTATGGTCTTTTGAAAGTACAAGGGAATTAGGACGGACAATTCACAATGCAGAGTAGGCTGGTTCTGGATATCAGAACAGCATTATAGACCTCTTGTGTACTTCAGGTGCAAATGCAAATGAGATATGAATGTGCAAATCTCTAAATAGATAAATATAATGTAGTGTTAAAGTGTCTAAAGTGAGTGTTAAGGTGAGTGTTTGTTTAAAGTGGGTGTGTGCATGTGGATGTGTGTGCAATGAGTGTGTAAATGATGGGTTGTTACATGGAGTCATTGAGCATCCTGATGGCCTGGGGATAGAAGCTCCTTCTGAGTCTCTTTGTACTTGCCTGACCGCAGCAGTTCAAAGAGGCAGTTGTTTGGGTGACTAGAGTCTTTAGTTATTCTCTTAGCCTTGCAACTTCTATTTGCATTACAATAAATATAGTTACAAAGGGCGGCTGAGTGGCGCAGTGGGAAAGGTGAAAGGCGCTCACCACTAACGCAGGAGATGCTGGTATGGAGCCCAGCTCTCGGTGTTGCTACCGGCTTGGCCGGCCGTCATACTAACACAATTGGCAGTGTTAGAGGGTGGGAAAGCCGGTGGGTGGGGATTGGACATTGTGGACAGCGACTCCTACAGGTCGGTTGGGTGACGCCGGTGCGGCGGAAACAGGAAGTATCGGGGGCAACGTGAGCCTCCCACGCGTTACTCCTTGCCACAGAGTTCGAGCTGCTGCGGTGAAAAGATGCGACAGGCTGCCTCCTCGTGTACCGGAGGGGAAATAAATAAAATAAAAATTGTTACAATAGACACTATAATCTAAATATATGCTATGATTAAGTAAGTATACAGTATACACAGGTGCGGTATGCATAAGGTACGTATGGCGTGATATACTTCATACGTTATACGTTGTCCATTTAGGTGGGAGTCAGACACACTCAGTGATAGAAGTTCCTAGTAGCTGGATGTCTGGCAGCGGTCCCTGCCCACTGTTGTGGAGCCTGATGGCCGCTGGTATGAAGGTCTGGCCGAGTCGGTTAGTCGAGTGTCGGGGGGGTATGAGTCTGTGACTGAACGTGCTTCTCATCTCGACTAGCTCATCGTAGAGGTACTATTGTTGTGGTACTATTGTAACTTGTTATGTGGTACTATTGTAACTTGTTATGTGGTACTATTGTAACTTGTTATGTGGTACTATTGTAACTTGTTATGTGGTACTATTGTAACTTGTTAGAGTGTCCACATCATATCACTCATTCAAGTGCAGGGTTAAGGAATGGCTCATTGATAACCAGAATTGCCCGTTATGGGATTAAATTCAAAAGAGCAAAGATTTGGTCAATTTGGTTCCTACCGTGGGGATATATGGATAACGCAATAAAAAATATTAGAAAGGAATTTGGAAACCTAGAACGCGAGAGGACGTTCGAACCTATTTGGATAATCGTTCAACTCAATTTGCCCGGCGGGAATAGGTGTACAGTTTCCATGCGGGGTGGAGAAGAACGATTAGCATAAGACAGTACCCATATCCCTGCAGGTTATAATTGTGACGTGCAATGTAATTGAAATCTCACGCGGGAAATCAATTTGTTTGTTTAATAATGTTATACCAGAGCACTGAAACATGCGAAGGAATTAGGTGTACAGTCCTTTTTGGGCCTAGTCGGCTGACAGAAGAGATTATTTTTATAGGAATATGCTTGTGTTATGATACGTGAGCTAAATAGTAAGCACTTAAGATCGTTGTTATAATGAAAAGTATGTGTTTTAAAAGCAACAATATACACGGTTTGCTGAACTTTCAGTGTCGGGTCGTTTTGGTCACCACCAGCTACTGCTTGTGCCTCTTGTGTGTTTTCTCCAGTACGCGCTTGGACATTGCTGCTGTTTCCTCTCTCTGCCTCCGCTTTGCCCTTGGTGAGTTTTTGGATATCTATTTTTGATGAACTAATATCCTTGTTTTATCCTGGACTCAATACCTCCATCTGTTTTTGTGTGTTCCTTAACACTGAAGACAATACCTTCATCTGTTTTTGTGTGTTCCTTAACACTGAAGAATTGTCACTTTGTTTTGTTACCAGACTCTGTTTTGTTACTGGACTCTGCCTCGTAGATTTCTACGTTTCTATTACTGACATTCGTTTTCTTTTTCTCCACGATTGGATTATTATCCAGCTGCAGAGCCGCAGAGCCCTACTCGGCTAAAAGGATTATCAAGCTGCAGAGCCGCAGAGCCCTACTCGGCTAAAGGATTCTCCTCGGATGGATTTACTTTATTGTTGCCCATTTCTGTTGTGAAATAAATACGGCCATCGTTTTTGGCTAACTCTGAACTACCTGTCTGTGTCATGCTGTTGGGGTTGTTTACAAACCATAACATTATGTGAATGTAACTGTGGAAGAGGATTTAAAAAAAATCGATCTGGTTTGGCGTGAAATTAGAAGAGTTGCCTGTAGAATAACGTTAAAATGTTGACGCATGCGGGTGACGTGCTAAAATGGAATATGTAGGTCCACCTATGACTGTAGTTCTTTTATGGGGATATATCCTGTAACTCTGTTTCGAAATGGCTGGTGTATGTGTGCAAATGTGTACTGCTATGGTTAGTAATAATATGGCAGTGTTATTTGGTTGATATTGTGTACGTGTGTGTGTGTGTTTGGGCTGCAGGTTTCGTGAAACGTATGGGCTGTGGTATTACAGGGTGGCCGAATTAGCGTGTTAGCTAAGGGCTACGTTGTATGAGGAAATATGGAGGATGGTTGTTTTGTATGTGGGGGTACAGTGTGGATGGGGTGATATGGCTGTGAGCGTTGTTATGAATATGGGGACGGAGGGGTATTATGGATGGTGTGGTTGTGAGGTTTCAGGTTTCAGGTTTTTATTTAGACTCCACAACATATACAGATCATTAATCCAGCATACATTGCTGTCAAGGATAGTAACGTAAAAGCCTCTTGACTTATTTCCATCGTTGTCCTTGGGTGTCAAGGATGCTAGAAACACACAACTCATTACAGAATTAATCACAATTATTATCTTTGCATAATAATAATAATGGCACAACCCTAAATTAATACAAACAAAGCACATTTGTTGTTACAATGTTCATTTATGTCGAAAGTCAGTGAGCTTCAGGAAGCACCCTCGGGGGAGGGAATTTGGGGGATGGGAGGGAGGGCGGAGAGTGGGGGGTGGGAGTTAAGGATAGGGTAGTGGCTTAGGGTTTGGGCGTGTGAGGCAGTCGAGGGATCCACCCCTCCTTCCGTGCACGTCGCCAGTCGTGCTCGTGGGGGGGAGGTTTGCGTGAGGATGGGGAGGGGGGGGGGGGAGGCCATCCATCTTATCTTCAGACAGTCAGATACTGTCCCGTCCTTGGTTGCGATGGGTACGGACGTCATAAACCAGGTCTTATCTTGACTTCTTCTCCTCTGCCTCTTGCATTGACCTCGAACATTCCTTCTTTTCTTCCACAGACTTGAGTTGACTATGTTGTGTGTTTGTGCGAGACTTAGGGATGTGTTTTGTGAGCGGAGATCTCGTCCCATTTCGATATCTCGTAAAATGTCTCGCGATATGCTAGCCTTTGTGGCGAAAAATAAACATGGTGACATCATTAGAATGGCGGCCATCTTGGGAGGCAATGACACCAGGCAGCCACAAGGGGGTAGCATTCGCTTGTGTATGTTGTTCTGGCTTGTTTGGGGGATGGTTATGGGTAAGTTGGGAGGTTGGGGCACTTTCTGTTTGTATTGATTGATTGATTGATTGATTGAACATTTTATTAACAGATTGCAGAATGGGTACAGTACAGTACAGCTCAATACATACAATTGTTAAGGGGATGCAGACCAGAGAAATACTTTCGTCTTGTTTACATCAGGGTCCCCCATTTTCAATTCATCATAACATATATGACATACATGACATACAGATAGACAGTACTGCTACATCTATACATTTATGACATACCAGATTTGCAAATACAGTACTGTTTGTGATACGAAAAGAGTCCAGAAAAGAGAGTATATACATTTGACATAGAAACTGTACATTGGAGGAGGTTGGGGGGAGGTTGGGTAGGAGGAGTGGGTGGGGGCCACTGTACAACTGAACAAGCAAAACTGTACATTGGAATATTGACAAGACCATACTTGGTCATTTACTGTACATTGGGGGGGTTGTGTTAGGACATTTACAGGGGCCAGTTTAGAATTGCAGTCTCCCGTAGGTGTTTTTTGAGAGTGTTTTTGAAAGTGGGTAGTGATTCACATTCCTTTACAGCTTTGGGTAGGGCGTTCCACATTGATGTGGCATAATTGCGAAACGTGTTTAGTCCCTTGTTTGAGCCGAATCTGGGTTTAACATGATTTGTGGAGCTCCCTCTGGTGTTGTGATCGTGGTATTCACTGACCTTTGGGAAGTATTTTGACATGTACATGGGTACCTTGGTCGTGTAGTGTATCTTGTAGACCAGGCCCATTGCAAGTTGCTGTACTCTGTCGTCTACTCTAAGCCATCCTAGGTTGTCAAAGTGGGCAGGGGTGAGGTGGGTTCTAGGAGTAAGGTCAAGCAGTAGTCTGACCAGTTTGTTTTGAGATGTTTGTAATTTTGTTTTTAGCGCCTTTGAGGTGCTTTGGTACCATGAGGTGCATGCATAGTCGTAGTACCCTTGAATGAGTGCTCCTGCCAGAGTTTTCAGGGTATTCTTGTTTACCAGTGAGGAGATCCGGTACAAGAATCGTGTTCGTTGGTTGACTTTTTTTTATTACATTGGATGCCATTTTGTCACAGGAAATATTTGCCTCTAGGATGGAACCCAGGTAGGTAATATCTTCTTTCCTTGTGACCATATTGTCACCCACTGTAACTGAGAAGCCGTCGGTCTTGCTGAGTTTGTTATTTGAACCGAAGACAATGGACTCTGTTTTGCCCATGTTTAACCCTTTCACTGCCACGTGACAGCGGGTTAACCCTTTCACTGCCACACGACAGCGGGTTAACCCTTTCACTGCCACACGACAGCGGGTTAACCCTTTCACTGCCACGCCACAGCCGGTTAACCCTTTCAGTGCCACCGGACAGCCGGTTGACCCTTTCACTGCCACATGACAGCGGGTTAACCCTTTAACTGCCACACAACAGCGGGTTAACCCTTTCACTGCCACTCGACAGCGGGTTAACCCTTTTACTGCCACGCGACAGCGGGTTAACCCTTTCACTGCCACGCGACAGTGGGTTAACCCTTTCACTGCCATGCAACAGCGGGTTAACACTTTCACTGTCACGCGACAGCGGGTTAACCCTTTCAGTGCCACGTGACAGCGGGTTAACCTTTCACTACCACACAACAGCCGGTTAACCCTTTCAGTGCCATAGCACAGCCGGTTAACCCTTTCACTGCGACGCAACAGCGTGTTAACCCTTTCACTGCCACGCGACAGCGTGTTAACCCTTTCACTGCCACGCAACAGCGGGTTAACCCTTTCACTACCATGCGACAGTGGGTTAACCCTTTCACTGCCACGCAACAGCGGGTTAACCCTTTCACTGCCACACAACAGCCGGTTAACCCTTTCAGTGCCACCAGACAGCCGGTTAACCCTTTCACTGCCACGCGACAGCGGGTTAACCCTTTCACTGCCACGCAACAGCGGGTTAACACTCTCTCTCTCTCACTCTCTCTCTCACTCTATCTCTCTCTCTCCCCTCTCACTCTCTCTCACTCACTCTCACTCACTCTCTCACTCTCTCCCCCCTATCTCTCTCACTCTCTCTCTCCCCTCTCTCTCTCACTCACTCTCTCTCTCACTCTCACTCACTCTCTCTCTCTCCCCTCTCTCTCTCTCTCTCTCTCTCTCAGTGCATGCTGGGAATGAGATTGGAGAGATTGGAGGTTGGAGGTTGGAGGTATAGTGAGTTTTTTTCTATCTTTATCTATCTATTTTGTTAATTTGTTTATGGGATATTGTATTATAGTGTAGTGTTGGTTTGCTGTGTGTTTTGGTGTGTATAGGGTTAAGTGGGAGTGTTTTGTTTGTTTGGCAGTCGGCCAGGCTGTGTTGCTGGCTGACGTGAAACGCCAATATGGATTTTTTCAAAATTGGTAGAAAGCATGGCATTAAGATATCTGTTTCTAATGTGTCGGTAGAGAACTGCAGTTTGGCAGTTGGAAATATTGTCGGACATAGAAGCATTAAATCAGCTGCGAGAATGAACGGAGGAGTGGTGATTTTTCTTGATTCATTGGACAAGGTGCAGACACTGGTTCAATCAGGGATCAGTGTGGATGGGGCTTTTCTTTCTGTGGAGCCTCTCTCCACACCAGGCAGAAATGTCTTTATTTCCAACATTCCGCCGTTCATCAGTGACGAACTATTGATAAGTCAACTATCACGACATGGGAGGATAATTTCCCCTATAAGAAAAATGTCGTCGGGATGTAAATCTCCACTTTTAAAGCATGTTGTCTCACACAGGCGACAGGTTTTAATGATTCTAAACAACAGCGGAGAAGAGCTTGAGTTGGTTTTTAAGATAAAAGTTGATGAGTTTGATTATGTGGTTTTTGTGAGTTCTGGCAATTCGGGAAAGTGTTTCAAATGCGGAGAAGAGGGACATATCTCCCGAGACTGTGCGGGGAGAGGGGCAAGGCGACCTCCGCCTCAGCCCCAGTTCATTCATCATTGTTACATGAAAATATGTTTGCACCAGATTTAGCAGAAGCTAATTTCCATCTGTGGTCTATCCAGCTGCTAACTGTATTTGAGTGAGTTAAGTCTTGGTGTTATGGTAGACTCAGACCTAAGCTTTAAATCACAATCAACAAGTTGACAAAAACTTAATTCTTCCACCTTAGAAACATAGCTAAAGTACGGCCATTTATAAATCAAAAGGACGCTGAAAACCAGATCCATGCCTTTATCTCAAGCCAACTCGACTACTGTAATGCACTCCTTACCGGCCTCCCGAAAAAATACGATGATAACTATTTTATTGCAATGCACTATTGCATTATTTTATTCTATTTTACTAACTATTTTATTGCACTGCACTATTTTACTTTGTATCAGTGAATCATAGACGCCTGGCCATAAGAGCATTCGGAGCATCTCTGCTCTCCCACTATTGAACTTGGGGGAGCAAAGGTATGATCTTGCTCCACCACTTTTTGATTATATGAAAAATATGATATATCCCCCCCCAATATATAAATCTAACCATAACTACGTTATGGTTAACTGAGTTTTATAGTGAAAAGAGCAGCTTTATTGGTCAAGATTGAAGGCTCTATATTGCAGGAAATTGCACGTACAGGTTCATTAAATTCAAAAAAAATCTGTCGTGGAGGGGGTCGTGCATGACCCCCTCCAAACCACCCCTTGCCTGCCCAAAAACGAAAAGAAAAAAATTGGAAAAAAAAGAAAAAAAAAGAAAAAGAAAAAAAGAAATATAAAAAAAAAAAAAAAGAGGGGCCCTTCTGGGCTAAGCCCCGGATCTCCTACAATCCTAAATCCGCCCCTGGTGGTTTGGTCCTTCCATTACCGCGTCGGAGAAAGAGAAAACCGACTGTGGTGGATAATGAGAACAGCCAGACAGTGGGAAATGGACCAACAAGTGACAGTGGACTGGTAGGGGAAAAACTGAATGTGGTGGTTAATGAAAACAGCCAGACAGTTGAAAATGGGTCAACAAGTGACAGTGGACTACAGGGGGGGAAACCAAATGTGGTGGATAATGACAACAGCCAGACAGTGGAGAAAGTGACAACAATTGACAGTGAGATAGTGGAGGAAGAGTTGAATGTGATGAATAATGTAAATAGTAAGACATTGGATGACAACAGTGGTGGGGGGGGGGGGGGGGGATATACCTGAGTCAGTTGAAAGGGAGGGAAGTGACAATAGTGGCTCTCAGGCTGGACAAGGAGAGGAAAGTGTTTTCAAAGGGAGTCAGGAGGAGGTGGAGCAGGATGAAGAAAGAGAGTATTTGTCCAGTATGGAGGAGGGTGAGGAGGATGTTAAAACGAGTAGTGAAGAAGATGAGTTTCTCACTGATTCACAAGTGCCTGAATCACAACAGAAGAAACGGTATACAGTCAAAGAGATTCAAAAATTCTTGCAACAATCAAAGAACATGAAGAAAGTAGAAATTAGAGATTATTTTGAAGATGAGGAGATGTTTATTAATTCAGCAAAACTTCAAATGAAAACAAGGAATAAGGGGGGGTACACTTCCCAGGAGGTTTTTAGGTTGAAGAAAATTGTACTGAAGCACAATAAAACACACAATGAAGGGAAACCAGAATCCAGGTAGTTTAGGACGTTTCCAGTGTGTTTTTTTCTGTTGTACACTCCTTTTAGAGATCATGAGTAATATAAAGGTTTCCACACTCAATATAAATGGAGCCAGAGATATGAGGAAGAGAGCAAGCCTGTTTGAACTCTGTAAATTGAAGAGATGTGATGTAATGATGATTCAAGAAACGCACAGTGACCCTTTAAATGAAACTGACTGGAGGAGAGAATGTGATGGGGAAGTTGTTTTAAGCCACTTAAGCAACAGTAGTGGAGGTGTGGCTGTCCTTTTCTCCAGGAATTTTATGCCAAAATCGTTCGTTGTGGAAGAGAGTATTGTGGGTAGGTTGTTGGTAGTTAAAGCCAAATATGAGCTTTTTAATATTGTTTTTGTAAATGTTTATGCTCCAAATGTAGGATCTACCAGGGTTCAGTTTTTAAGTGAAATTGGAGTTGTTTTAGGTCAGTGTGAGCCTGAAGACTTTTTATTTTTGGGAAAGGATTTTAATTGTACGGAGAATGATCAGATGGATAGGAATCACAGTGAACCACATCCTGCTTCAAAACAAGCTATGAAGCAGCTTGTGAACAATAATGATTTAATTGATGTATGGAGGGGAATCCATGATAAACAAAGACAATACACTTGGACTCATTGTAGAGACAGTCGTTTTTCTATGGCCAGATTAGATAGGTTTTATTGTTTTAAACATCATTTTAGTACTGTGAAGGAGTGCAGGATAATACCTGTAGGTTTTTCTGATCACTCAATGGTATCATGCAATGTTTTTATTGCAAATGTTAAACACAAGTCTGCATACTGGCATTTTAACACGGCTTTGCTTTTATATGTGAATTTTAAGGAAACTTTTGTATTTTTTTGGAAGATTTTTAGAACCAGGAAAGGGGATTTTGCATCCTTGAAACAGTGGTGGGATTGTGGGAAAGTGGAGATTCGACAGCTTTGTCAACAGTACGCTCTCAGTGTTTCTTGTGACATCACCAAATCTATGAGAGATCTGGAGATTGAGATAGTGGAGCTGCAGGCTTCTGCGGAGTCCACAGGAAATCGAGGGTATAATGAAGACCTCAAATTCAAAAAAGCTGTACTGGCAGACTTGTTGGGCACTAGAACACAGGGGGCGCTGGTCCGGTCACGTTTTCAGAATGTTGCGCTGATGGATTCACCATCAACGTTTTTTTTCAGTCTGGAAAAAAGGAATGGACAGAGCAGGTTCATCCATGCTCTCCGTTCGGATAAAGGGCAGGTTCTAACTGAAGCGAGAGATATCCGGCGGAGGGCTGTTGATTTTTATGCTCACTTGTTTAAAAGTGAATATGAGGAGGATGAACCGGCGTTTGAATCTTTCTGCAGTGGTCTACCTATTGTTTCAAAGGAGAGCAATAAGGAGTTGGAGGACCCTTTGACCGCAGAGGAGGTGGATGTGGCACTGCAGAGCATGCAGGGGGGGAAGGCTCCTGGGATAGATGGGCTCCCACCAGAGTTCTATAGAGCTTTCTGGAATGAACTGAAGGAGGATGTGTTGGAGGTTTTTAATGAGAGTTTTGAGGACTCTTTGCTGCCTCAGAGTTGCAGGAGAGCAGTTCTGGCTCTGTTGCCCAAAAAAGGAGACCTCCAAGAAATAAAGAACTGGAGACCAGTGTCGCTTTTATGTTGCGAATATAAGCTGCTGTCTAAAGTACTAGCCAACAGACTGAAAAAGGTGATGGACCAGGTCATCCACAGGACACAAATGTACTGTGTGCCTGGCAGGTCCATTGTTGACAATGTGTCATTAATTCGAGATCTTTTGGAAGTCTCTGGTTCAGCGGGTTTTGATGCGGGTCTGGTTTCTTTGGACCAGGAAAAGGCCTTTGATTGGGTTTAGCACCAGTACTAGGGGTGGGAATCACCAGTTTCATCACGATACGATACGATATCGATTCTTTGGACAACGATACGATATTTGCCGATATCACAAAGTCTGCCACGATACGATATGATTCGATTCAGGTGCCTGCGATCGATATGAGGCGATATTATGTGCCCATTTAACACAATCAGTCACATTTAGATCAACTAAAAAAAGGCTACGGAAATATCAATTGACGTTTTTATTTTTGAGCTCTTCCAGACATTTAAATGAAAAACAATCTATTGTTTTTAATACAAATAGACCTCCTGTTCACTGTAAAGTGCCACGTTTTTATATATTGCGCTTTAAACTTTAAGTAAAATGTTTTGGTACTCACAACACGTAAGCTAAAACCCCTTCCTCTCCCAAATTGTTCCTACAATTGTTTTATGTTGCATGATGATCATGAATACATTTATTATGTATTCATGTTTAAATATCAACATTATCTGTCCATCCTCAGTAACACACACACACACACACACAGAATGCCCCTCCCCCAGTCCCCCACAGAAAGGTAGAATGCTCCCACCCCTCCTCCTTCCCAAGTCCCTTCTCCCCTCTCCTGGTCTCTCTCACGGTTAGCTGCTTGCTTAGTTAGCTTAAGCAGCCAACATAACGTTAATTTAGATCTGCTCACGCAACGTGGGCATAAAGGAATGGCGACGATGCAAATCATGTTAGATGCATTTGACCCGTTGCGGGGGAAAAACTGCACGGACTTATTATATCGGGTCGCAAAATAGACCCTGCTCTGCTGTAATGTCTACATGGAGTTTCACACTACTGGGCGCCGGCGGATATGACTCGCGGGATTTTCAATATAAGAGTATCGCAATATGAATCGATCTTTTTACGTTGCATCGATCCTATTTGATTATTGATAATAGATCGATATATCGATCTGGATCGATGTATCGTCCCACCCCTAACCTCAGCCCTGGATTCATTGCCAAGATTAAGGTGATGTATAAAGACATTGAGAGCGTGCTGAAAATGAATGGTGTTTTGAGTGAACCTTTTAAAGCAACTCGGGGTATAAGACAGGGTTGTTCTATGTCTGGTATGCTGTATGCTTTTTCCATTGAACCTTTGTTGCACAATGTGCGTTCTAACATAAATGGCCTGTTTTTACCTGATTTTAATACACATTTTATTTTATCTGCATAATGCTGATGATATTGTTGTGATCATAAAAAATCAGCAAGATGTGACAGTTTTGGGCAACATTGTTGAACATTTTGGAAAGATGTCAGCTGCGAAAGTGAACTGGGCAAAGAGTGAGGCTGTAGCAGTTGGGAGGTGGGCGACAGGTCTTCCTCAGCTGCCAGGAGGTTTATGCTGGAAGAGGGGGGGATTAAAGTACCTTGGGGTTTATTTAGGTGATGATCAGATGGTACAGAAGAACTGGGAAGGAGTGGTAGAAAAGGTAGAGGGGAAGTTGAACAAGTGGAGGTGGCTGTTACCCCAAATGTCTTACAGAGGGAGGGCTCTGATCATTAATAACTTGGTTGCATCAACTCTCTGGCACAAACTAAAATGTCTGGAGCCCCATGCTGGATTACTAGGAAAAGCGCAGTCTGTGATGGTTCGGTTTTTCTGGGACAATTTGCATTGGGTGCCACAGAGTGTACTTTATCTGCAGAAGGAGGAGGGGGGTCAAGGTTTAGTGCACCTGGAGAGTAGAAAGGCAGCTTTTAGATTGCAGCATATCCAGCGATTTTTAATAGGAGGTGACAATGTTGTCTGGAAACATGTAATGAGTTCCATTTTAAAGAGAGTGGGAGGGGTGGGGTTGGATGCATCTCTTTTTTAACTAACTGTAATTTAGAAAATTGGTGTGGAATGCCTCCTTTTTATCAGAGTCTTTTTAGAGCATGGTTTTTATTTAAATGGAACAGACTGGAGCTGGAAACATCACTGTTCTGGCTGCTAGAAGAACCTTTGATTTATGGGGCCCGGCTAGACATTCAAGACAATAGTAGGCCTGGGATTGTCCAGCGTTTGTGCTCAGTGGGGGCAGTAAAATTGAGGCATATAGTAGATGTAGCTGGGCCAGGACTTCACAACACGGTGGCAGTGGCTTCTCTACTGGGTCTGAGGTCATCCCGTCATACCAGAGACATTTTAAATGCATGGACTGGACAATTGAGCACCGAGGAACAAGGCATGTTACGAGAATACTCCAGTGGAACAGAAAGTCCCGACGAAGGGGATCCGTTCCCTGAGTTGGGTATTGAAATTGATCAAACAGGACTGACGGGACCCATGTTGGGTTTTTCATATGTTTTACCTATGAACTTGTATATGTTAAATGGGAAACATTTGTATAAGTATTGTGTCAAAGCGTTGCATAAATTTCAATTGAGTGGAAGAACAGACACTGTGTGGAGAGAGAGACTGAGGGTCCAAGATACATGTACACCAGTGTGGAGAGTGCTGTATAAGCCACAGCTGAATAAAAGGACAGGTGACCTTCAGTGGAGGATTTTGAAAGGAGCAGTAGCAGTTAATTGTTTTGTTGCTAAATTAAACCCCACTGTAACAATTTGTTGTCCTTTTTGTCAGGAGCCAGAAACAATTTTTCATTGTTTTTTAGCGTGCAAAAGACTTGAAGGTCTGTTTGAAAATTTGAATAATGTGTTTTTGAAATGTGGTGAGAGTTGGAGTGAGATAGCTTTTGTGTTTGGGGCTGGTTACAAAAAAACAATGTAATGAAGTGGCAAATGTTGAATTTTGTGTGGGTCAAGCCAAAATGGCCATCTATAAAACCAGGAAAATGCAAATGGAGAATGGCTTAGGTGGTGAGCTGATGCAAATGTTTAAAGCATTGGTAAGAGCCAGGGTCAGAGTGGATTTTAGGTTTTATTCCTTAATGAATAATATTGATGAGTTTGTGTTTCGGTGGAGTTTAAAGGAAGTTATTTGTTGTGTTGTAGAGAGGCAGCTGTTTTTTAGCACTGTTTTTATGTGAAATCTCATGTGGTTTTTTTGGTGATAAGAACACATGTATGATGTAAGATAAAATGTGTATGTATGTAACTGTACTGAGACACACCTTGTAGTGATTTTATGTAAATAAATGTTTTTCTAAAATAAAAATAAATCTCTCACTCTCTCTCTCTCACTCACTCACTCACTCACTCACTCTCTCTCACTCACTCTCTCTCTCTCCCTCTCTCTCCCCCTATTTCTCTCTCTCTCTCTCACACACACAAAAGAACAGTGTCCCATTTGAGTTTATTGCTGATGTGGGTGCCGAGGAACTTGAATGATTCAGTTAGGGTTATGGGTTGGTCTGAGATGGTTATTGGGAGTATGCGACAGCGGGTTAAGCCTTTCACTGCCACGCAACAACGGGTTAACCCTTTCACTGCCACACAACATTGGGTTAACCCTTTCACTGCCACACAACAGCCGGTTAACCCTGCCGGTCTCTCTCTCTCTCTCTCTCTCACCTGCTCTCTCTCTCACCTGCTCTCTCTCTCTCTCTCTCTCTCACCTGCTCTCTCTCTCACCTGCTCTCTCTCTCACCTTCTCTCTCTCTCTCTCTCTCTCTCTCTCTCTCTCTCTCTCTCTCTCAGCTGCTCTATCTCTCTCTCTCTCACCTGCTCTCTCTCACCTGCTCTCTCTCTCTCTTTCACCTGCTCTCTCTCTCTCTCTCTCTCTCTCTCTCACCTGCTCTCACAGCGGGTTAACCCTTTCACTGCCACACAACAGCCGGTTAACCCTTTCAGTGCCACCGGACAGCTGGTTAACCCTTTCAGTTCCACCGGACAGCCGGTTAACCCTTTCACTGCCACGTGACAGCGGGTTAACCCTTTCACTGCCAGACGACAGCGGGTTAACCCTTTCACTGCCACACGACAGCGGGTTAACCCTTTCACTGCCACGCCACAGCCGGTTAACCCTTTCAGTGCCACCGGACAGCCGGTTGACCCTTTCACTGCCACATGACAGCGGGTTAACCCTTTCACTGCCACACAACAGCGGGTTAACCCTTTCACTGCCACTCGACAGCGGGTTAACCCCTTTACTGCCACGCGACAGCGGGTTAACCCTTTCACTGCCATGCGACAGTGGGTTAACCCTTTCACTGCCACGCGACAGCGGGTTAACCCTTTCACTGCCACGCGACAGTGGGTTAACCCTTTCACTGCCATGCAACAGCGGGTTAACACTTTCACTGTCACGCGACAGCGGGTTAACCCTTTCAGTGCCACGTGACAGCGGGTTAACCCTTTCACTCCCACACAACAGCCGGTTAACCCTTTCAGTGCCATAGCACAGCCGGTTAACCCTTTCACTGCCACGCAACAGCGTGTTAACCCTTTCACTGCCACGCGACAGCGTGTTAACCCTTTCACTGCCACGCAACAGCGGGTTAACCCTTTCACTACCATGCGACAGTGGGTTAACCATTTAACTGCCACGCGACAGCGGGTTAACCCTTTCACTGACACCCGACAGCGGGTTAACCCTTTCACTGCCATCGGGCAGCGGGTTAACCCTTTCACTGCCATGGGACAGCGGGTTAACCCTTTCACTGCCATGCCACAGCGGGTTAACCCTTTCACTACCACCATCTCATGGCAACACGGCTGATGTTTGGAAGATCTCCACATTGTCTGACGCGACACACCCCAAGAAGAGAGAGAGAGAGAGCAGGTGAGAGAAAGAGAGCAGGTGAGAGAGAGAGCAGGTGAGAGAGAGAGAGAGAGAGAGAGAGAGGAGAGAGAGAGAGAGAGGAGAGAGAGAGAGAGAGAGAGAGAGAGAGAGAGAGAGAGAGAGAGAGAGAGAGAGAAGGTGAGAGAGAGAGCAGGTGAGAGAGAGAGAGAGAGAGCAGGTGAGAGAGAGAGAGACACACTGCCTGAGAAAGAGAGAGAGAGAGAGCAGGTGAGAGAGATAGCAGGTGAGAGAGAGAGAGAGAGAGAGAGAGAGAGAGAGAGAGAGAGAGAGAGAGAGAGAGAGAGAGAGAGAGAGAGAGAGAGAGAGAGAGAGAGAGAGAGAGAGCAGGTGAGAGAGAGCAGGTGAGAGAGAGAGAGAGAGAGAGAGACAGAGAGAGAGAGCAGCTGAGAGAGAGAGAGCAGCTGAGAGAGAGAGAGAGAGAGAGAGATAGAGAGAGAGAGAGAGAGAGAGCAGGTGAGAGAAAGAGAGAAGGTGAGAGAGAGAGCAGGTGAGAGAGAGAGAGAGAGAGAGAGAGAGAGAGAGAGAGAGAGAGAGAGAGAGAGATTTTTTTGATTTTATAAAAACTTTATTCTTTACTAAAACTACACAGATGCAACAAAACGTTCAAAAATAAAAATACTCTACAAACCAAAACCAAAAAACAAAACAAACAAAAAACAACAAAACACAAAACAAAACAAAACACACAAAACAGAACAAACAAACAAAAATCAATTAGGGACAATGATGCTGAACCTGAACCAAATTGTCACTTGAAATTTCCCCACAGGGAAAAAAGAAACCTAAACGATCCAAAGTTCTGGGCGTATCAGAGAGAGAGACACCGGAGAGGCACTGTAGAAACCGTTGTCCTGAGAAGAGCGTCTCTATCTTCACCTTTCCCCGCGTGGTACAACACATCAGGCCTTTGTGCGTGTCCGACAGACTCCAGTCAAAACTTATCCCGTGGATAAACAGGGCCGCCCTTTCAGCTGACCATCCTCCTTCAGCCTCATCACATCTGCTCCCACCGTCCACCAGTCTTATATCACATGGCATCGATGATGTCGGGGGCCGAAAACAGAGCATGGGGATCGAGATGCACTCTGGAACGACATCCTCATCAGACAGTATGTCACCCTTGCCTCCCCGTCCGAGGCCGCCTTTTCCTCCCTGGTTCAGATGCCGCTCCAACATCAGCTCCCACTCCCCCGTGCGGAGACTGGCAGCCCTCAGTGACTTCCCATCGAGCAGCCTGATTCGAGAGCTCAAAGCCCTAATGAAACCCATTCCGAACATCGGGTAGAAAATAACCAGCAAAGTCCGCTTTACCATCACCCTCCAAGGCTGAATCAGGAAACCGTTTATTTCGGCGTAGACCGCGATGAGCCCCACAGTCATACCTTCCAACCCTTTAACAAGGTACCGGTACCGGTAACATAAAAAGACGGCAGAGACAACATCCCCCATGACGACTCTGATGAAAAGTCTGCCGAAGGAGTAATGCGTGGCCTCCCCATCGGGCATGAAAACGATACGCCCCGCTCCTGTCTCTGAATCCTCCATAGCCCCAGTCTTTATAAAATTCCACAAAAGTATAAGAGTATATGAGATGAACAAAAAAAGTCTCAGCCCCCTTTCCCCGGTATCGGGACACCTTGAAAAG